>NC_047022.1:6854615-6953950 GCF_902652985.1 Pecten maximus | reverse complement strand
GTGGTTTTTGTTTCTTTTCTAATCCAAGTCCCTAACGAAAAATGTAATTCTGCGGTTTGTAGATATGTTTCTTTTCTTGTTTTCTTTTCTTTTTTTAGGATAAAACATTTTAAAGATGTCAACATATATATTTATTATATTGACAACATGATTGTGATACAGTACTAATTGCGTTAACGATAAAAATATCAAGAATAAGTTAGGGTCGTATTGAAATCAATGGTTCAAATTGAACATGTATACATATATGCTAGCCCGACAAGGAGTAAAAACTGGTATACGAGGGTTGATTTATATGTTATGAGCCTCATATTGAAGGAGTTGAATTTTGCCAGACTTGTTCACCCTATCCTTACCCTAACCTGTTTTGTCCATTTTGCAAAATTCGCCTGTCTTGTTTACTTTAAAGTGCTGCCTCGTTGATATAAGTTAACCAAATGAGACTAGTACACTGCCCTATATAGTCAGAATATAGGAACATCCTTGAGTACCTCCTTCAATACAAGGCTCACAACATATTAATCAACCCTCGTATCATAAGCACTAATATAGAAATGCGTATCAATTGCAAAGAAAGCAAAATGTACATAAATATCCGCGATAAGATGGTTTACATGATTTATAATTGATCTAGAAAACATTAGCATGTATTATCACCGCACTATTTTGAGAGAATCACCGATATATGATTTCCTTGTTAACGTATAACATTTTATTCCTTGTTACTGTGTAACATTTTATTCCTTGTTACTGTGTAACATGTTATTCCTTGTTACCGTATACAATATCATCGTTGTTACTGTGTAACAGTTTAGTCCTTGTTACTGTGAAACATTTTAATCCTCGTAACCGTGTAACATTTTAATCCTTGTTACCGTATAACATTTTAATCCTTGTTAACGTGTAACATTTTAATCCTTGTTACCGTGTAACATTTTAATCCTTGTTACTGTGTAACATTTTAATCCTTGTTACTGTGTACCATTTTAATCCTTGTTACTGTGTAACATTTTAATCCTTGTTACCGTGTAACATTTTAATCCTTGTTACTGTGTAACATTTTAATCCTCGTTATCGTGTAACATTTTAATCCTTGTTACTGTGTTACATTTTAATCCTTGTTACTGTGAAACATTTCAATCCTTGTTACCGTATAATATTTTAATCCTTGTTACTGTTTAACATTTTAATCCTTGTTACCGTGTAACATTTTAATCCTCGTTATCGTGTAACATTTTAATCCATGTTACTGTGTAACATTTTAATCCTTGTTACCGTGTAACATTTTAATCCTTGTTACCGTGTAACATTTTAATCCTTGTTACTCTGTAACATTTTAATCCTTGTTACCGTGTAACATTTTAATCCATGTTACTGTGTAACATGTTAATCCTTGTTACTCTGTAACATTTTAATCGTTGTTACCGTGTAACATTTTAATCCTCGTCATCGTGTAACATTTTAATCCATGTTACTGTGTAACAGTTTAATCCTTGTTACCGTGAAACATTTTAATCCTCGTAACCGTGTAACATTTTAATCCTTGTTACCGTATAACATTTTAATCCTTGTTAACGTGTAACATTTTAATCCTTGTTACCGTGTAACATTTTAATCCTTGTTACCGTGTAACATTTTAATCCTTGTTACTGTGTACCATTTTAATCCTTGTTACTGTGTAACATTTTAATCCTTGTTACCGTGTAACATTTTAATCCTTGTTACTGTGTAACATTTTAATCCTTGTTATCGTGTAACATTTTAATCCTCGTTATCGTGTAACATTTTAATCCTTGTTACTGTGTTACATTTTAATCCTTGTTACTGTGTAACATTTCAATCCTTGTTACCGTATAATATTTTAATCCTTGTTACTGTTTAACATTTTAATCCTTGTTACCGTGTAACATTTTAATCCTCGTTATCGTGTAACATTTTAATCCATGTTGCTGTGTAACATTTTAATCCTTGTTACCGTGTAACATTTTAATCCTTGTTACCGTGTAACATTTTAATCCTTGTTACTCTGTAACATTTTAATCCTTGTTACCGTGTAACATTTTAATCCATGTTACTGTGTAACATGTTAATCCTTGTTACTGTGTAACATTTTAATCGTTGTTACCGTGTAACATTTTAATCCTCGTCATCGTGTAACATTTTAATCCATGTTACTGTGTAACAGTTTAATCCTTGTTACCGTGTAACATTTTAATCCTTGTTACTGTGTAACATTTTAATCCTTGTTACCGTGTATCATTTTAATCCTTGTTACCGTGTAACATTTTAATCCTTGTTACCGTATAACATTTAAATCCTTGTTACCGTGTAACATTTTAATCCTTGTTACCGTGTAACATTTTAATCCTTGTTACTGTGTAACATTTTAATCCTTGTTACTGTGTAACATTTTAATCCTTGTTACCGTGTAACATTTTAATCCTTGTTACTGTGTAACATTTTAATCCTAGTTATAGTGTAACATTTTAATCCTTGTTACTGTGTTACATTTTAATCCTTGTTACTGTGTAACATTTTAATCCTTGTTACTGTGTAACAGTTTAATCCTTGTTACCGTTTAACATTTTAATCCTTGTTACTGTGTAACATTTTAATCCTTGTTACTGTGTAACATTTTAATCCTTGTTACCGTGTAACATTTTAATCCTTGTTACCGTGTAACATTTTAATCCTCGTTATCGTGTAACAATTTAATCCATGTTACTGTGTAACATTTTAATCCTTGTTACCGTGTAACATTTTAATCCTTGTTACTGTGTAACAGTTTAATCCTTGTTACCGTGTAACATTTTAATCCTTGTTACTGTGTAACATTTTAATCCTTGTTACTGTGTAACATTTTAATCCTCGTTATCGTGTAACATTTTAATCCTTGTTACTGTGTAACATTTCAATCCTTGTTACCGTGTAATATTTTAATCCTTGTTACTGTTTAACATTTTAATCCTTGTTACCGTGTAACATTTTAATCCTCGTTATCGTGTAACATTTTAATCCATGTTACTGTGTAACATTTTAAATCCTTGTTACCGTGTAACATTTTAATCCTTGTTACCGTGTAACATTTTAATCCTTGTTACCGTGTAACATTTTAATCCTTGTTACTCTGTAACATTTTAATCCTTGTTACCGTGTAACATTTTAATCCATGTTACTGTGTAACATTTTAATCCATCTTACTCTGTAACATTTTAATCCTTGTTACTCTGTAACATTTTAATCGTTGTTACCGTGTAACATTTTAATCCTCGTTATCGTGTAACATTTTAATCCATGTTACTGTGTAACAGTTTAATCCTTGTTACCGTGTAACATTTTAATCCTTGTTACCGTGTTACATTTTAATCCTTGTTACTGTGTAACATTTTAATCCTTGTTACCGTGTAACATTTTAATCCTGGTTACCGTGTAACATTTTAATCCTTGTTACCGTATAACATTTAAATCCTTGTTACCGTGTAACATTTTAATCCTTGTTACCGTGTAACATTTTAATCCTTGTGACTGTGTAACATTTTAATCCTTGTTACTGTGTAACATTTTAATCCTTGTTACCGTGTAACATTTTAATCGTTGTTACTGTGTAACATTTTAATCCTCGTTATCGTGTAACATTTTAATCCTTGTTACTGTGTTACATTTTAATCCTTGTTACTGTGTAACATTTCAATCCTTGTTACCGTGTAATATTTTAATCCTTGTTACTGTTTAACATTTTAATCCTTGTTACCGTGTAACATTTTAATCCTCGTTATCGTGTAACATTTTAATCCATGTTACTGTGTACCATTTTAATCCTTGTTACCGTGTAACATTTTAATCCTTGTTACTGTGTAACATTTTAATCCTTGTTACTCTAACATTTTAATCCTTGTTACTCTGTCACATTTTAATCCTTGTTACCGTGTAACATTTTAATCCATGTTACTGTGTAACATTTTAATCCATGTTACTGTGTAACATTTTAATCCTTGTTACTCTGTAACATTTTAATCGTTGTTACCGTGTAACATTTTAATCCTCGTTATCGTGTAACATTTTAATCCATGTTACTGTGTAACAGTTTAATCCTTGTTACCGTGTAACATTTTAATCCTTGTTACCGTGTAACATTTTAATCCTTGTTACTCTGTAACATTTTAATCCTTGTTACCGTGTAACATTTAAATCCTTGTTACTCTGTAACATTTAAATCCTTGTTACTGTGTAACAGTTTAATCCTTGTTACCGTGTAACATTTTAATCCTTGTTACTGTGTAACCTTTATGTCCTTGTTACCGTGTAATATTTTAATCCTTGTTACTGTGTAACAGTTTAATCCTTGTTACCGTGTAACATTTTAATCCTTGTTATCGTGTAACATATAATCCATGTTACTGTGTAACATTTTAATCGTTGTTACCGTGTAACATTTTAATCCTTGTTACCGTGTAGTACAATCCTTGTCGCGGTGCAAACCTTGTGGATTTTGCAGTGTAATCCATTTGACTCTCACGGTGTATTTTTTGTCGCTGTTTAATTTAAATCATGCCAAAAGCAATAGTCACTGTAACGGTGTAGTAATTGTAGCCACCACCGGTGCAATCCTAATTTGTGTTTGAATTTATTCCTCGCCGGATGCACTTTAACTGTTGTTTTTATGTCAAATGGCATTTTTGCATTGTAATGCAATTCCTGTCGCTGTTTGGAAGTAATCATTGTTGTTGACACATAATAATCCAATAATTGTTGTAGCGTTATAGGTGTTGCTGTCAAAGTTAGAGTGTAATCATTGTTGTAGTGTTATAGGTGTTACTGTCAAAGTTAGAGTGTAATCATTGTTGTAGTATTATAGGTGTTACTGTCAAAGTTAGAGTGTAATCATTGTTGTAGTGTTATAGGTGTAACTGTCAAAGTAAGAGTGTAGTCATTGTTGTAGCGTTATAGGTGTTACTGTCAAAGTTAGAGTGTAATCATTGTTGTAGTGTTATAGGTGTTACTGTCAAAGTAAGAGTGTAGTCATTGTTGTAGCGTTATAAGTGTTACTGTCAAAGTTAGAGTGTAATCATTGTTGTAGCGTTATAGGTGTTACTGTCAAAGTTAGAGTGTAATCATTGTTGTAGCGTTATAGGTGTTACTGTCAAAGTTAGAGTGTAATACTTGTTGTAGTGTTATAGGTGTTACTGTCAAAGTTAGAGTGTAATCACTGTTGTAGCGTTATAGGTGTTACTGTCAAAGTTTGAGTGTAATAACTGTTGTAGCGTTATAGGTGTTGCTGTCAAAGTTATAGTGTAATAACTGTTGTAGCGTTATAGGTGTTGCTGTCAAAGGTATAGTGTAATTATTGTTGTAGCGTTATAGGTGTTTCTGTCAGAGTTAGAGTGTTATCATTGTTGTAGTGTTATAGGTGTTACTGTCAAAGTTAGAGTTTAATCATTGTTGTAGCGTTATAGGTGTTACTGTCAAAGTTAGAGTGTTGTAATTGTGGTAGCGTTTTAGATGTTACTGTCAAATTTAGAGTGTAATCATTGTTTTAATCACAGTGTAATTCTTGTCGTCGATATCGG
Organism: Pecten maximus; assembly: GCF_902652985.1. Taxonomy (NCBI): domain Eukaryota; kingdom Metazoa; phylum Mollusca; class Bivalvia; order Pectinida; family Pectinidae; genus Pecten; species Pecten maximus. The sequence goes on along the minus strand of NC_047022.1, from coordinate 6,948,383 downwards.
TGTAATTCGTGTTGTTGAAAAAAAGTTGAAATGCACTGCGTTGTCGTTTTGCCAGATCCGATCAGCATGTTGGGAACCACACAGACCAATACCACCCCCCATCGATCCATTTCCTCCTGAAGTTGCATCTACTTCCGGTTCCAGACATCAGTTTTTTCAACTCGTTTACGATTTCTGTCAGAGATTGGTCGTCACGTTGTTTTATCGTTGGCATCTTTTGACAGGTAGTGTCGAGACAAGAAACCGGTTTACCTGAAAGTGTAGACAACGTACATTTATATATAATAAAAAAAAAATTCAAGTTTAGAAAAATCCCTTTATATCCAATGGACAACATTCTCATTTTTTGATAGATTTATAGAAGCAGAGTTTTCCTTTAAACATTACTTTGGATTTCAATATAGATACATTGATAAGTCTATAATTGAAAATATTTATGATAAATGTACATATATCTAATATCAATATAAGAATTGCATGGATGATATCATTGATGGAGGCAAAATACTCCCTCAACTCCACATGTAGTAGCTTTTACGCAATTCACATGCATGCAGCCCCTCATTCACCTTTCTAATTATGTGTGACATGATATAACTCAAAATAATGTCAAATGTTGCTCGTCTATGAGAGTATTGATCAATATATAAACCTTTTAAACTTTTTCTGCACTAACCTTCTACAATGACCTCACAAAGAGTTAAAATACCGGATGACTTTGCAATCCTGATGTAGCGGCCGATAGTTTCAGTGGGACAAGCTAGAGTCTTTAATTCAGCTGAAGGCACGTGAGCTTCAGTGTAATTATAGCAAACTTTGTTGTTTTTAAGATGGTCATTTGATCCAATGACGTTCGTCTTTGATATTTCTACAATGAAATCTTTCAGGCGGGCAGCTATACAAAAAAAGCATAAATTAATGTCACAAATTGATTAATTTCTTACTCAGTCCACCTATTTTTCTAATTAAAAGATTTAGAATACTGTTTTAGTACAAAAGAATATAATTTTATCGTTGCACATAACACAGATATCAATATGGATTTTAATGCATCATTCAGACGGCAATTTGCCTCTAGTGATATTCAGTATTTGTTATCGAACCATTCATTTACATTTACACTTTATCTGAAAAATTAAAAGAAATGTATATTTGAATATCTATAACAATATTATGTATTAAGCAGTTGTTCGCATATACAAAAGAAATGTTAGTGGACTTTTGTGCAATCCTCGTTATCGGTATGTTATATATTATTTGACTATACGTTGTATCAAATCCCTTTCTTACCATGTCGTACTCTATTTTGAACAGAGACATGGTTGATACTGTAGACGCTTCCCAAGTCAACCTGCCACCACGATGCATTGTCTGTAGAGGCCGTGTGTGTACAGGATGAAGCCCAGAAGTCTGGATTGAGATTTCCGTCCACAGCATTTCTTGCGTTCTCTTCCCTGGACGACTGGGTTGTCGGCTTATCTAATGCTATGTCAGCCACATTGCATTCATCCCTGAATACTAAATTACATAATGGAAATGTCTAAAAGAGCAGCAACAACCAAAAACCTAAGATGAACTTATACCACAATGTTTTTTTATTTTCTTTTTCTTTTTTGTTGTTAACTAAGAATTCATTTTGTAGCCACTAGCTCAAATATTGAATAACAATTTCTACAAACTTCAACGTATTGTCTCTGTATCAACCTAGAAGCAGTTTACTATCTATTTCTTTTCATAAATACGTTCTCTACCATTCTATTGTTGTGAACATAAAACCGACTATGAACGAATCATACTTTTAATGTCAAACTATCTTTCAGTTAAGTTTTGGTCTGCCATAATATTTTCGTTGAATTTTGCTTTCAGGCTAGTATTTTCAGCGATAGCAATTACAATAAGTTTCCGTGGTGTGCAAAAAGAAATTGTATCTTTAATGGACAAATTGTTGTTCTGAACAAAGGTCTGTAACCAACTGCTGATTGATATGTTTTATTTGGAAACTTTGGAAATTTGGACATTTGACGAGAGAATTAGTCAAACGTTGCAGATGACCGTTCCATAAAAAATACACTAATATAAGAACCACAACATCTGGCATCATCGCCATCATTGTCAGAAATATTCCGAATAACATTGTGTGCACACACGTTTTACATATTGACGATTTTTTTTTTTTATTGTCTTTTGCTAATCATGTCATAAACTCTTAACACTTTTTTGTATAACACCGATCATTATAAGTACAAAAGGTGCATGGGGAGTACCTTCAACCACCACCTCACAGAAGGTCAAAGCGTCGTCAAGGATTTCAACCATTTTAGAGATCCTTAGAAAGCGGCCTGTCGTGTCACGTGGGCATGGTAAAGTGGTGATGTGATCATCGGTAACTTGTGACTCGGTGAAGTTGTAGCACAAAATGACATCGAATAGATGACCTGTCACGTCAGATGTGTTCGTTTTGGACAATTCTAAAGTGAAATGTCTCAATCCGTTGGCTAAATCAATAAACAATATCAAGAGTTATATACAAACTTATGACGCTTCCATTAATCATATATTCTATATTAAATATATGCAGGGTAAAACAGCTGATGCAACAAAAAAACAATCCCGATGTTTACAACAACTCAAACTCGCTATAATAAAAGTATCGTTCAAAATGGGCTGTTATTCTGCACTACGTTAGAATTTATGGCTATCGAGATCCTAGAACAAAAGGTCGTCTCTGCAACTTGCATATTATAAATTAGTGCCATATTATTGGTAACAACAATCATTACGTCAAAACAATAGACATTCTAGATGTTTATTTCTAGGAATCGCATGATGACAGTGCAATTTCCAAATCTATGTTATATATTGATGTTTTTTAAGGATATTGCAATGATACCTTTAGTGGTAAAGGAACTGAATATTTTATTCGCTTCAATCTCATATATAGCTCTTAGGGAATTTGTTATATTTGACTCGTGCAAGATCACCCATACATATATAATTTGTAATAACAAAATGTCCGTGAAAGTGGTATAAATGCCTACGTTTATCAATTAATGAATAAGCCCAATAATATGTATCTGTATTAGATGTGTACCGACAATTTCGATGATAAATATAAATACGTACGTTTACCAATATTGCTTTGAATGGTAACGTTTGTTATCGTATATACTGCTCCAAGATCAACCTGCCACCACTGATATCCAGTGTCGGAGGTAGACATACAGGTTGGAGGATCGACGATTCCGTCCACAGCCAGCGAGGACGCGCTGTAGGTCGATGATTGGGTAGTTGGCTTGTTCAATGCGACGTTAGAAATGATGCGACTGGAGAAGTTGCAACGAACTGAATCATACCGAACATAAGATGTGTAAATTGCAGAATTATGTATCTGTGTTTTTTCTGTTAATAGAAAAAAATATACAATTAAATGTGAATAATCAAGTGATATAGTATAGGCCAAATTATGATAAAACAGAGAACATACAGCTGTTCATTCCTTTTTAGGACAAAATGACCATTAACTCATTTAAAAATAGAATAAGACATATACCTACCTCGATTATATTTGAATAAGGTTGTGGATAACGATTTAATTCAGAATATTCCTAATTAATATTTAATCTCTTACCGATGAAGACAATTGTCGATATTATCATCTCGGATAAAGATATTGGAACTGACAGTTGCCCTTTCAGTTCATTGAGTGTATTCCCCCAGTAGTATATATATAAATAGCGTACATGTGGCGAAAGGGAATCACTTAAAGAAAAAAATGTATCAATATTATTTCATCATTGCTCACAGACACTAAAAGACAAAGGCGATTATATGTATATACATACATGTATATCATATTTGGAAAAACTAATTAAAACAAAATGGTATTCGGAAAGAACACAAAGTTTATAGATGCAAAATTCAAGAATCAACTTCAGACAAACTGTACCAGGAAAGAAGTAATTTATTTGTGCAGTTTCGAAAGGTATGTGCGGGAAAAGCCCCACCGAAATGTGTTATCAATCAAGGTACTCTTATATAACATAAATATATCAAAATTATAATGTTTAATCAAATACTGCAAGTTTAATACTTTGACATGTACCGTTCTTCAACTATATAATACACACAATTCAGATGCGAATCTTAATGTTTTGCTTTTTAATGCTCATTATTTGATATAATGGTTATATGATAATTTGATTCATTTTTGAATTATAAAACAAATACTGCTTAGGTATTAACAAATAAGAAAGTCGGAGTTAAAGTTTGGATTAATGGATTTTAAAAGTAGATGTTTGTTCTAATATTTGATTATGATAACTTAGTTATTTTCATTTACAATTGTGTGAATTGTGCATCCAGTTGATCAGCATCAAGACCGATAGAATACAATTGGCCTTCCATCACCTTAACAATGTTTGTTGTTACAGGGATTTTCCATGTAGGCATTGGAATCTGAGGGCAATATTCGAGGACTTCAAAGTTCTTTCCCCAAAGTATTGATGCACTGTCTACATTACACCGAGATAAAAATAAATTTTCTATTCGAAGTTTAACTTGTTAAAACACTTGTATGCCAATACTTTTGTCATTGAAAGCTGGAATTTTCGGTTAAGTATCATATACTGCTACTGATAAAACTCATTTGTCGTAGTGGCCATATGCCACTGGGTTCTACATATGTGTTGAAGCGAAAAAAATATATGTAATTCGTCATCCTGTTAAACTCCCTTTGGAGTTAAATAGTGATAGCTGTACTCTACCTAATACGTCTATATACAAACACATTTTAGACCGCAGGTGGCGCTGGACATACGATGAAGTAGTTTGTGTAGCAGGGAAGCTGGTGAGAATGTTTGACATCAAAATCATTACTTATATCTTAATAAAGATCAAGTAGACAGCGTATCTGTATTTCAAATATCCTGAAAGAACGTAAGGGATTGATATCATGATTTGCATACACTAGATCACACATGACATGTTGTATAGTTTACAAGCTAGTAATGCATCGCCTCAGTTAATGTTTCTGTTTAGATTTTTGGAACAATAACAATGTATGTAGGACCATTTTGAAAATAGACGCGCGTTAACAATTAGTGATACCTATATTTTTACCTACTCGCAAAACCGTTCTGGACATTCTTTTAGAAATATAAATTTAAAATACATGAGTCATAATATTATTTTGTTAGCTTTTAAATGACATAGTACATGATTGGAATGTTTAATTTAATGATAAATTCAGTTTTTCCCAATACAATAACTAAGCAAATTATACGGTAAGAAAATATCGATGCTACCAAACATATCTTAACTCTCATAATGCATATTTTTTTCTCGAATATGAAAAATAATTTGCAAGAAATAGGTATATCCCTAATTATCTAACTTTTGAATTAAATATTGAATGAATTGTAAAGCCAATTGAGACATAAAAGCGATTTAGAAAATAAATTATGAAAATTAAAACATGGTATTGGTGTTAATAATTAATTTCCATGTAGAAATATAGACCCAGAAAACTGTATCGGTAAAAAAGTGCCTTAAATAGAATCTGTGTCAAATCTGTAAACACCTCTTTCCCCTACGAATGGATACATGTCCTAGTATATTTGATGTTCAAAAAATGCTCAAAATATCTTGAAACCTAGTATTTGGCTTTGGGCTGCAACATACTTGAAATATAAAACAAAATAAGGAAAAAGGATAACAAATGTAGTTTTTACCTGCGTAAACGCAACACAACACTGAGAAAACTGTCCACCATCAAGTCTCCAACATGTCGAATAGAACTTTCACCGCCATAATTGGCAGTCGATTTTGACTAACGGCCTAATAGCTCTGCTCACGGCCGATATCACAGCTTAGAACATGTCTGACGGTTTAGGATAGCACTAAAAATGTACTTTGTGACAATGCAACATGTATTGGACGAAACTAACCGTCTGCTATGTTAATTTTCATATAAACAAATGACGCTTGCTAAGCGACCCGAATGCACTGACTAACGAAGGCTTCATTTTGTGATTTTTCTGTTTTTGCTTAATTTCTTGTATTTCAATTGATCAAAATGAGTTGTGAATGAAGTTTTACGAAAAAACTACATGATGCACATAAGACTTCAACTTTCACTTTGTCAGTGTATTCGTGATCACAGCTTGGATCAGTTGTCATAGAAACGACGAGGACGGTGGTTTTACCACAGTGTCAAATCTACAAACTTGCATGTACAACCACAGATTCTAACCTTATGTCTTTGGAGATCTTCTGTTAATAATCAATGTAATAAATAACGATCCATTGCATTCGTCTATTGACGTTTGTCTGTCTCTATATGCCAATTTCGATACTCAAAACACTGAAGAATTCCAATATTGAAGCATGAACAATAACATTTGCTCTATAAATCATCCTAGAGCACCCGACTACCCAAAACCAATACTTATGAAACAGATAATTAGAGCGTGAAGTTATTGTAAGTGAACAACGAAAAGTGCTGTACATTCTTACGGAAATGACACACAACGTCATTATTATTATTTGTTTTAAAGTACTCAATTAATCGGCACATTGTCGATTAACACTAGTTTATAACGCCGTTATATAACGGTACGTGAATAAATAAAATAATCTACAGCACTTTTCATCGGAACGACAAAATACGTAAATCGGGTGTTCTAGCCATATTTGTAATAGGACTGTATAACCACCTATAATTTAACGCATCTTCAACCCAGGTTCGGTAATTGACCTAAGGTTCCGTTGGAGTTTAGCGAGAATATAGGAAACACACACAAGGAATTTGGTACAGGGTGGTTTATTGCACCCACAGATGCAGATATATGAAGTATAATGACGTCAGAACAATAGAAGGTACAATCATACTGAAATATATACAAATGACAGAACAACGCTTTAACGCTATATCAACATGGACAGCTAAAGTTCAGGAATACAGACCCCCCCCCCCCCCCCCCCCCCCCCCCCCCCCCCTCTCAACCCCACAACCCAAACCCAAACCCCACAGACGAAGTAACATAGAAAGTAGTAGAGAGAAGGATGAGCCTACCAGCAGGTCAATGCTATGCAGACTGCCGAACAATCGAAACACCGGGACTTAAATACCAGTTACACAATAGAGAAGGAACAGCCAATCAGAATCCCCGTTACAGTTACTAAAATGAAAGTAAAGGAAGTGAGTCAAGTGAAATACCCGGATGATTACGAAATCATTAAACAATGCTTATTACAAGGTAACATTTGATTAATGAACTATATTTTAACTTAACAATGACATGAAACTAACACTCTCAGACTTATACACGATCGGTCATTCATTCAGAAACATCACTCCTTCCACATATTTACCACGCGAAAGAACGACGACCGACAAAAACAGCCCGATAAGGACGTTGTACACGTAACATTAAAATCCGGTTGAGAAAACAGACAGAACTGACGGGAAAGTTATTAAATAATGGCTTTATTTAAATAGAACGATGTTTGTTTTTTTAATTATAAATACAACATTGACCCACATGCGCGGTGATCAACATAAGCATAACTGGGTGTGCGAGGTGCCGATGAATCTGGAGTTTGAGTCGTACGAAATATAATTTGATGATGGAAAATAAACAACGCACGGGAGCGAAATATTTGTTAATTATAGCGAACCAAATCTGACAACCCACTTCCCCCTTGATTCTCGATACGAATTGGACCCCGATAGCCATGAATGAGTTATCAAAACAATGAACAAATGTAATACAAAATGGTTAAATCGCTGTCCCAAATCGTAGTCATTTGAATGAAAGCTAGAGCTCGAGTCTTTTCAAAATTAGGAAATTCACTAGCTCGAGTTAGATACAAATCATAACCAATCTCCACTTGTTGGGAAACCTCTATTTTATGTGTAATAAAACCTTATATTTAACAATAGTATAATCCTTTTGTTGGTGATAGAGACACATGCATTATAAGAACAGAAAGGGTTGCGGATTAATGTATGGTGCAAAGTCATTAATATTCAAGATTATTTTTGCATATATAACATTATTGAAAACAATATCATATTATGTAAAAAAAAAAACGTTGTCAACCAGACGAGAACTGTCATAAATGCCAGCAACATATCCATTCCCTCACCACCAGTGAAAACTATTATCATTATGTAAACGTCTTTGCATGTATAGGTCACATTACATCACTCAAAATATTAAAAATGGATCGTGCATAAAAAGTATTATTCAATGATGAATCACTTACAGGATTTCAATAATTACCTTCGACGATGACTTCGCATATGGTTAAACAAATATGTATGACTTTGTGATCCTGAGATAGCGACCGACATTGTCAGTGGGACAAGTCAGGGTCCTTAGTTCTGCAGAAGGTTTGTGAGCCTCAGTATAATTCTAGCAAAGCTTGCTGTTTTTTCATGTGATATTTCTTCTGAACAATCCTTGAGCAGGTGACCTGTTAAAACAAGTAACATAACAAATGAGGTAAAATTCACTAATTATATTGTTGTTTCTTGAATTATTTAAATAAACTTATCATACACATTATTTGAGCTCAATATAATAAAAGTTCTCCCTCGCGTGAATAGCCTTGGGTCTGCCTGTCCGTTGCGACAAGATGTCAAAGGTTCGCTGAGTGTTGTTCTATTGTAGAGACCAGTAGGAGTTACCTCCCTTGAAACGTTTTATTGCTCGCTTTACGATGGTCAAACTTTCACAATGTTGACCCGCCATTTTGTAAGTGACAGTGCAGCTGACCACCCGAATCGGAACGCAATGAACCGATAAGACCCCACATTCATTTCGTTGTTTTTCTTCTTAAATCATTTGAATCAAGAAAACTTAGCTTATTACTTCCCAATATCTATTATATTTAATGCAATAGTTCATTATGTGTAAACTTCGGTAGACTACATCTAAAATAGGTGTTGCATTTTTCCTATAAGGACGGAATATAACACCGATATAGGACTAAATTCGTGTTTTGGGGTATACAGATAGTTCATTTTTCCGTATATTTAAGGTTGCTGTTATATCACGCACGATTTTATTCTATCTATTACAACGTTATGGCTCTGCACCAGACATGGTGTAATGGCCAGAGAAAACTCGATCTAGGGGTAGATATAATATGTGATGGATGTCTGATTGTCTGCGCTCGTATAGCATAACTTAACAGATAAATTTCCTGAAACATAAATTTAACGGTCTTTATGATTCGGTTTGAACTGCGAACATTGAAAAGGTATGCTTCGATTGAAGGATCATACTAACTTTTATGACAGTAAGGCATATACGTTACAATTCCACAGTAAGTCTATAATTCATGAAAAGCACAGGGGGATCGAAACAGGTAGGATGCAGCCATGTGTGATAGATACATAGATACATAGAGACATAGATACATAGACTACCATCATACATGTTTATAAGGAAACGGTAGGTTAACATGGATAATAATAGTCTGCTCAATTAAATTGATGAACAATTTATGACATATCAATAATTTCACATTAGTTCTGAAAAATAGTTCAGAATATTTTATAGTATTTTGATAAGTAGGCGTTGGTAACACTGTGCAAATGACTATAGGATTTCTTCGCCTTGTTTTTAAAATTTTCATTTGTGAAGGGAAGATATGTTTACCTATTGCTTATTGGGGACTGTGTGTCCACCTTTAACTTAGTGTCCTGACCAAGGCCGTTTGTGCCGAGGAAGGACGAAACTGTCATTTGTATGTAACAAATTACTACATTAAATTGTGCTTAACTGGATAAACATTGCACGGTATCATCGGTTGTCTATTGCATACAAATGTCCGCCAGCATAATGTGGAGAGAAAAAAAAACAAGAAATGAAAAACATTTTAAATCATAACGATACTTTTAATGAATTAAACATTATATATGTACAGAATACAGAAGCTACGCTTGGGTAATTTACATTGATCATGAAACACCAAAATAAACTCATGTATAGACATTCTCGAAGTTAATACAAGTCTTCTATGCATACATATGGTGCATTAGGCAAATACATGAAATTATAATGTAACATTACCGCGACACCTCATCAGATACCTTTCGTTGGTAATAAAATGGTGGCCTTTCTTACTCATAATTATTCAAATGGTTCAATATGCATTTGACTGACACCCAAACTAATAATTTGACTTCTTGTCTTTTATTTTATTCATACACATGTTTTAATTGAGTATTACATTATCCATATCAATTTAACAACTTACTCCCTTTTGATTGTCAAATTAAATATTTCCCAAATATTGCTACTCGTTAACTTTTATGACAAGATATCTCCAAAAATGACTAAACGGTTGTGAATATTATAGAATATTATAGAAAGATAGGTTATATTTGCAAATACAGTATGAGAGCCCTCCTGCGTGAGGACAACACTATCCCAAACCCTGGCAACTCCTATCAAATTCAGAAGTATGTATACTTTTACTGCTTAGCCATAATTGTATACACACATCTAGGATGTTTCCAGCTGGGAATAAAAAAAAACATTTTTTTTTAATATATATATATATAGATATTTCTTATATTGACAACATGAATATGATACAGTACTATTTACATTAACGATACAAATATAAGCAATAAGTCAGGGTCGTATATGGATAATACATAAAAATAGACTTTAGACTGGAGTGACTGCTACAAATTAAACATCTATACATATATGCTGACATGACAATGAGTAGAAACTACTATACGAGGGGTGATTGATATGTTGTGAGCCTCGTATTGAAGGATTTAAATTTTGCCGGAGATATTGTATTTTTCAATATCATTCCCTTCAGTATCTATACACTTCTGCCAGCGGTGTTTTAGGGCCACAACTCAATACCACTTTTATAGAATGTATTTTCTTGGCTATTCAGAAAGTCATCCACTGCATGTTAGAGTTAGGGTTAAGTTGCCTGAAATAGCTGTTTTGCAGTTTTGTGAAGAGATGAAAATCTGATTGAGCGAGATCAGGTGAAAAAGACGGATGCTCATTCAAAATTATAATCCTGAATGGTAGCTGTCTGTTTCACCCTGACCTTACCCTAACCGATTTTTTCCATTTTTTAAAAGCCGCTTGTCTTTTTTATTTTAGAGTGCTATCTCGTCGATATAGACTAACCAAATGAGACCAGTCCTCGAGGGCATGGCCCTCTACAGTCAGAGGATAGTAGGTCTAAAACAGTATATCATTGAGCACCTCCTTCAATACGAGGCTAATAACATATCAATCAACCCTCGTATCATAAGCACTAACATGAAACAAATAAAATGCGTACCAATTGTATAGGGCACAAAATGTACATAAATGATCTTACAAATGTCACATATGAACATCCGCGATATAATGGTTAAAATGATCTATTATTGATCTATACAAAAAATTAGCATATATCGTCACGCATTACGTTTTAGGGAATCGCCGATATATGATTACCTATGTTGTCTAATTCCTTTTATTAAATACATGTGTCATTATTCTATGATATAAATGTTTAATCATATTGAGCATTATAACAATAAACTATATTCAATTAAAGGTCCAAATACTTCGCATCTGTCGTAGTATTCCATGGCATTTTGAGTTCAAGTGCTTCATAACAACCTCGTGACACACAAGCTTTCTAGAACAAATGTCTTTTAGATTGGTACAAATGCTTCACGTGTGTCGCGTGCAGTCATTTGTTCTAAAACGTTCCATCCTTACAATAGTTTCCATAATACAGTGTATACCATTTAAGTGCTATTGTAGTTATTTCCTTCTAAGTTCCGGTGTTGTCTGTGTTTCGTTGTTACATTGTACTGCAGGTTCCGCTGTTGCAGTTTCTTTTCGGTAAAAGTTTTTTTTTTTTTAAATCTGTAACACATGCACGTTATAAATCGGTAACATTTAAATCCTTGTTAATCGGTTACTCTTTAATCCTTGTTATCGTGTGACATTTTAATCCTTGTTACCGTGTAACATTTTATTCCTTGTTACCGTGTAACAATGTATTCCTTGTTACCGTGTAACATTTGAATCCCTGTTAACAGTTTTTTTTACTCCGTCAGTTACAATTTAATAGTGTAATCCTTGTGGCTGTCATATTATAATCTTTCCTGATTTGCAGTATAATCAATGTCACTGTTTCAGTGTAACCCTTTTCGCTATCCCAGTGTAATCCCAGTTTTTTTCCCTAGTACAATCCTTGTCGCGGTACAAACCTTGTCACTTTTGCAGTGTAATCCTTATGACTCTTACAGTGTACTTTTTCTCACTGTCAATGTTAAATTCGTACAAAAGCAATAGTCATTGTAATGGTGTAGTAATCGTAGCCATCACCGGTGCAATCCTAATTCTTGCTTGAATTTATTCCTCGTCAGATACAGTTTAACAGTTGTTTTTATGTTACAGTGTAAACTGGCATTTTTTGCATTGTAATGCAATTCTTGTCGCTGTTGGGAAGTAATCATTGTTGTGGTCACATTGTAATCAAATCATTGTTGCAGCGTTATAGGTGTGGCTGTCAAAGTTAAAATCATTGTTTCAATCGCAGTTTAATTCTTGCCGTCGTTATCGGTGTAATCCGTGTCAACGTCGAAATGCAATACTTTGCCATTTTGCCAGATCCGATCAGTATGTCGGGAACCACACAGACCAATACCATCCTCCACCGATCCATTTCCTCCTGAAGTTGCACCTACTTCCGGTTCCAGACATCATTTTTTTCAACTCGTTTACGATCTCTGTCAGAGATTGGTCGTCACGTTGTCAGATCGTCGGCATCTTTTGACAGGTAGTGTCGAGACAAGAAACCGGTTTACCTGAAAGTGTAGACAACGTACATTTATATATAATAAAAAAACATTCAAGTTTAGAAAAATCCCTTTGTTTCCAATGGACAACATTCTCGTGTTATTTGATAGATTTATAGAAGCAGAGTTTTCCTTTAAAACAATTACTTGGGATTTCGATATAGATAAATTGATAAGTTTCTGATCGAAAATGTTTGTGATAAATTTACATATAACGCATATCAATATAAGAATTGCACGGATGCTATCATTAATGAAAGCAAAATACTTCCTCACTACCACAGGTGGTAGCCATTATTAAATTCACATGTATGCAGCCCCTCATTCACCTTTCTAATTATGTGTAACATGATATAACTCAAAATGTCAAATGTTGCTCGTTTATGAAAGTATTGATAAATATATAAACATTTTAAACTTTTTCTGCACTAACCTTCTACAATGACCTCACAAAGAGTTAAAATACCGGATGACTTTGTAATCCTGAGGTAGCGGCCGACAGTTTCAGTTGGACAAGCTAGAGTCTTTAATTCAGCTGAAGGCACGTGCGCTTCAGTGTAATTATAGCAAACCGTGTTGTTGTTAAGATGGCCGTTTGATCCAATAACGTTTGTCTTGGATAATTCTACAATGAAATCTTTCAGGCGGGCAGCTATAAAAAACATAAACAAATGTCACAAATTGATCAATTTCTTTCTCAGTCCACCTATGCTTCTAATTAAAAGATTTAGAATACTGTTTTAGTACAAAAGAATATTATTTTATCGTTGCACATAAACATGGATATTAATATGGCTTTTAATGCATCATTCAGACGGCAATTTGCCTCTAGTGATAATCAGTATATGGTATCGAACCGTTCATTTACATTAAACTTTATCTGAAAAATTAAAAGAAATGTATATTTGAATATCTATAACAATATTATGTATTAAGCAGTTGTTCGCATATACAAAAGAAATGTTAGTGGACTTTTGTGCAATCCTCGTTATCGGTATGTTATATATTATTTGACTATACGTTGTATCAAATCCCTTTCTTACCATCTCGTACTCTATTTTGAACAGAGACATGGTTGATACTGTAGATACCTCCCAAGTCAACCTGCCACCACGGTGCATTGTCTGTAGGGGCCGTCTGTGTACAGGATGAAGCCCGGTAGTCTGGATTGTGATTTCCGTCCACAGCATTTACTGTGTTCTTTTCCCTGGACGACTGGGTTGTCGGCTTATCTAATGCTATGTCAGCCACATTGCATTCATCCCTGAATACTAAATTACATAATGGAAATGTCTAAAAAAAAAAGCAGCAAAAACCAAAAACCTAAGATGAACTTATCCCACAATTGTTTTTTTTTTTTTTTTGTTAACTATATTGAATAGCAATTTCTACAAAGTTCAACATATTGTCTCTGTATCAACCTAGAAGCAGTTTACTATCTATTTCTTTTCATAAATATGTTCTCTACCATTCTATTGTTGTGAAAATAAAACCGACTATGAGCGAATCATACTTTTAATGTCAAACTATCTTTCAGTTAAGTTTTGGTCTGCAATAATATTTTCGTTGAATTTCGCTTTCAGGCTAGTATTTTCAGCGATAGCAATTACAATAAGTTTCAGTGGTTTACAAAAAGAAAATGTATCTTTAATGGACAAATTGTTGATCTGAACAAAGGTCTGTAAACAACTGCTGATTGATATGTTTTATTTGGAAACTTAGGAAATTTGGACATTTGACGATTCTGAGAGAATAAGTCAAACGTTGCAGATGACCGTTCCATAAAAAATACACTAATATAAGAACCACAACATCTGACATCATCGCCATCATTGTCAGAAATATTCAGAATAGCATTGTGTGCACACACGTTTTACATATTGACGATTTTTTTATATTGTCTAACACTTTTTTGTATAACACCGATCATTATAACTAAAAATGTGCATGGGAAGTACCTTCAACAACAACCTCACAGAAGGTCAAAGCGTCGTCAAGGATTTCTACCATTTTAGAGATCCTTAGAAAACGGCCTGTCGTGTCACGTGGGCATGATAAAGTGATGATGTGATCATCGGTAACTTGTGACTCGGTAAAGTTGTAGCACAAAATGACATCTAATAGATGACCTGTCACATCAGATGTGCTCGTTTTGGACAATTCTAACGTGGAATTTCTCAATCCGTTGGCTAAAACAATTAACAATATCAAGAGTCATATACAAACGTATGACGCTTCTATTAATCATATATCCTACATTAAATATATGCAGGGTAAACCAGCTTATGCAACAACAACAAAAAAAACAATCCCGATGTTTACTACAACTCAAACTTGCTATAAAAGATTATCGTTCAAAATGGGCTGTTATTCTGCACTAAGTTAGAATTTATGGCTATCGAGATCCTAGAACAAAAGGTCGTCTCTGCAACTTGCATATTATAAATTAGTGCCATATTATTGGTAACAGCAACAATCATTACGTCAAAACAAAAGACATTCTAGATGTTTATTTCTAGGAATCGTATGATGACAGTGCAATTTCCAAATCTATGTTATGTATTGATGTGTTTTTTAAGGATATTGCAATGATAACTTTAGTTGTAAAGGAACTGAATATTTCAATCATCAATCTCATATATAGCTCTTAGGGAATTTGTTATGTATGACTCGTGCAAGATCACCCATACATATATAATTTGTAATAAAAAAAATGTCCGTGAAAGTGCTATAAATGCCTACGTTTATCAATTAATGAATAAGCCCAATAATATGTATCTACATTAGATGTGTTCCGACAATTTCGATGAGAAATATAAATACGCACGTTTACCAATATTGCTTTGAATGGTAACATTTGTTATCGTGTAGACTGCTCCAAGATCAACCTGCCACCACTGATAGCCAGTCTCGGGGGTAGACATACAGGTTGGAGGATCGACGATTCCGTCCACAGCCAGCGAGGACGCCCTGTAGGTCGATGATTGAGTAGTTGGCTTGTTCAGTGCGACGTTAGAAATGATGCGACTAGAACAGTTGCAACGAACTGAATCATACCGAACATAAGATGTGTAAAATGCAGAGTTATGTATCTGTTTTTTTTTTTTTTTTTTTCTGTTAATGGGAAAATTATACAATTAAATTTGAATAATCAAGTGATATAGTATAGGCCAAATTATGATAAAACAGAGAACATACAGCTGTTCATTCCATTTTAGGAGAAAATGACCATTTACTCATTTAAAAATAGAACAGGACATATACCTACCTCGATATTTATATATATTTGTTTGTGGATAACGATTAAATTCAGATGTTTACTAATGAATATTTAATCTCACACCAATGAAGATTTTTTTTTTTGTCCGTATTATCATCTCGGATAAAGATATTGGAACTGACAGTTGCCCCTTCAGTTCTTTGAGTGTATTTCCCCAGTAGTATATATATAAATAGTGTACATGTGGCAAAAGGGAATCGCTTAAAGAAAAAAGTAAATCAATATTATTTCATCATTGCTCACAGACATTAAGAGACAAAGGCGATTATTTATATACATGCATGTATACAATATTTGGAAAAATAAATTAAAACAAAATGGTATTCGGAAAGAACACAAAGTTTATAGATGCAAAAATCAAGAATCAACTTTAGACAAACTGTACCAGGAAAGAAGTAATTTTGCAATTATGATTATTTCAATTTATATGTGCAAAGTTTTGAAAGATATCAAAATCATAATGTTAAATCAGATACTGCAAGCTTAATACTTTGACATGTACCGTTCTTCAACTACATAATACACACAATTCAGATGCGAATCTTAATGTTTTGCTTTATAATGCTCATTATTTGATATAATGGTTATATGACAATTTGATTCATTTTTGAATTTGCGATCGGCTTTCTGAATTCTAAAAAAATAGTGCTTAGGTATTAACAAATAAGAAAGTCTGAGTTAAAGTTTGGAGTAATGGATTTTAAAAGTATAACTTTGTTCTTATATTTTATTATGATAACTTAGATATTTTCATTTACAATTGTGTGAATTGTGCATCCAGTTGATCAACATCAAGACCGATAGAATACAATTGGCCTTCCATCACCTTAACAATGTTTGTTGTTACAGGGATTTTTCATGTAGGCATTGAAATCCGAGTGCAATATTCGAGGACTTCAAAGTTCTTTCCCCAAAGTATTGATGCACTGTCTACATTACACCGAGATAAAAATAAAATGTATTTTCTATTCGAAGTTTCACTTGTTAAACCGAACACTTGTATGCCAATACATTTGTCATTGAAAGCTAAAATTTTCGGTTACGTATCATATACTGCTACTGATAAAACTCATTTGTCGTAGTGGCCATATGCCACTGGGTACTACATATGTGTTGAAGCGAAAAAATATATGTACTTCGTCATCCTGTTCAACTCCCTTTGGAGTTAAATGGTGATAGCTGTACTCTACCTAATACGTCTATATACAAACACAGTTTTGACCGCAGGTGGCGCTGGACATACGATGAAGTAGTTTGTGTAGCAG
Organism: Pecten maximus; assembly: GCF_902652985.1. NCBI lineage: Eukaryota > Metazoa > Mollusca > Bivalvia > Pectinida > Pectinidae > Pecten > Pecten maximus. Next base: position 6,930,991 of record NC_047022.1, on the reverse strand, counting down.
GGAAGCTGGCGAGAATTTTCGACATCAAAATCATTACTTATATCTTAATAAAGATCAAGTAGACAGCGTATCTGTATTTCAAATATCCGGAAAGAACGTAAGGGATTGAAATCATGATTTGCATACACTAAATCACACATGACATGTTGTATAGTTTACAAGCTAGTAATGCATCGCCTCAGTTAATGTTTCTGTTTTGATTTTTGGAACAATAACAATGCATGTAGGACCATTTTGAAAATAGACGCGCGTTAACAATTAGTGACACCTATATTTGTACCTACTCGCAAAAGCGTTCTGGACATTCTTTTAGAAATATAAATTAAAAATACATGAGTCATAATATTATTTTGTTAGGTTTTAAATGACATAGTACATGATTGGAATGTGTAATTTAATGATAAATTCAGTTTTTCCCAATACAATAACTAAGCAAATTATGCGGTAAGCAAAATATCAATGCTACCAAACATATCCTGACTCAATTGGGACATAAAAGCGATTTAGAAAATACATTCTAAAAATTAAAACATGGTATTGGTGTTAATAAAATTTCCATGTAGAAATATAGACCCAGAAAACTGTATCGATAAAGAAGTGCCTTAAATAGAACCTGTGTTAAATCTTTAAACACCTCATTGCTACATGTCCTAGTATATTTGATGTTCAAAAAATGCTCCAAATATCTTGAAACCTAGTATTTGGCTTTGGGCTGCAAAATACTTGAAATATGAAACAAAATAAGAAAAAAGATAACAAATGTAGTTTTTACCTGCGTAAACGCAACACAACACTGAGAAAACTGTCCACCATAAAGTCTCCAACATGTCGAATAGAACTTTCACCGCCATAATTGGCAGTCGATTTTGACTAACGGCCTAATAGCTCTGCTCATGGCCGATATCACAGCTTAGAAAATGTCTGGCAGTTTAGCATAGCACTAGAAATGTACTTTGTGACAATGCAACATGTATTGGACGAAACTAACCGTCTGCTATGTTAATTTTCATATAAACAAATGACGATTGCTAAGCGACCCGAATGCACTGACTAACGAAGGCTTCATTTTGTGATTTTTCTGTTTTTGCTTAATTTCTTGTATTTCAATTGATCAAAATGAGTTGTGAATGAAGTTTTACGAAAAAACTACATGATGCACATAAGACTTCAACTTTCACTTTGTCAGTGCATTCGTGATCACAGCTTGGATCAGTTGTCATAGAAATGACGAGGACGGTGGTTTTACCACAGTGTCAAATCTACAAACTTGCATGTACAACCAAAAATTCTAACCATATGATCTTCTGTTAATAACCAATGTAATAAATAACGATCCCTTGCATTCGTCTATTGACGTTTGTCTGTCTCTATATGCCAATTTCGATACTCAAAACACTGAAGAGTTCCAATATTGAAGCATGATCAATAACATTTGCTCTATAAATCGTCCTAGATCACCCGACTACCCAAAACCAGTACTTATGAAACAGATACTTAGAGCGTGAAGTTATTGTAAGTGAACAACGGAAAGTGCTGTACATTCTTACGGAAATGACAAACAACGTCATTATATATGTATTTTTGTTAAAGTACTCAATCAATCGGCACTTTGTCGATTAACACCAGTTTATAACGCCGTTATATAACGGTACGTGAATAAATAAAATAATCTACAGCACTTTTCATCGGAACGACAAAATACGTAAATCGGGTGTTCCAGCCATATTTGTAATAGGACTGTATAACCACCTATAATCTAATACATCTTCAAACCGGGTTCGGTAATTGACCTAAGGTTCCGTTGGATTATAATAAACACACACAAGGAATTTGGTACAGGATGGTTCATTGCACCCGCAGATGCAGGCATATTAAGTATAACAACGTCAAAACAATATAAGGAACAGTAATACTGAAATATATACAAAATGACAGAACAACACTACTGCTGGTTAACGCTATATCAACATGGGCAGTTAAAGTTCAGGAATACAGACCCCCAACCCCACAGACGAAGTAACACAGAAAGTAGTAGAGAGAGGGGTGAGCCTACCAGCAGGTCAACGCCATGCAGACTGCCGAACAATCGAAACACCGGGACTTAAATACCAGTTACGCAATAGAGAAGGAACAGCCAATCAGAATCCCCGTTACAGTTACTAAAATGAAAGTAAAGGAAGTGAGTCTAGAGAAATGCCCGGATGACGACGAAATTATTAAACAAAGCTTATTACAAGGTAACAATGACATGAGACTTGCACTCTCAGACTTATACACGATCGGTCATTCATTCAGAAACATCACTCCTTCCACATATTTACCACGCGAAAGAACGACGACCGACAAAAACAGCCCGATAAGGACGTTGGACACGTAACATTAAAATCCGATTGAGAAAACAGACGGACCTGACGGGGAAGTTATTAGATAATGGCTTTATTTAAAAACAACGACGTTTGTTCTTTTTTTATTATAAATGCATTATTGACCCACATGCGCGGTGATCAACATTAGCATAACTGGGTGTGCGAGGTGCCGATGAATCTGGAGTTTGAGTCGTACGAAATATAATTTGATGATGGGAAAGAAACAACGCACGGGAGTGAAATATTTGTTAATTATAGCGAACCAAATCTGACAACCCACTTCCCACTTGATTCCCGAATGAATGAATGAATGAATTATCAAAACAATGAACTGATGTAATACAAAATGGTTAAATCGCTGTCCCAAATCGTAGTCCTTTTAATGAAAGCTAGACCTAGAGTCTTTTCAAAATTACAAGCTCGAGTTGGATAGAAATCTCCACTCGTTGGGAAACCTCTATCTTATGTGTAATAAAACCTTATATTTAACAATAGTATAATCATTTTGTTGGTGATAGAGACACTTGCATTATAAGAACAGAAAGGGTTGCGGATTAATGTATGCTGAAAAGTCATTAATATTCAAGATTATTTTTGCAAATATAACATTTTTGAAAACAATATCATATTATGTAAAAAAAAAAGTTGTCATCCAGACGAGAACTGTCATAGATGCCAGCAACATATCTATTCCCGCACCACCAGCGAAAACTATTATTATTAAGTAAACGTATAGGTCACATAACATCACTCAAAATATTAAATATGGATCGTGCATAAAAAGTATTATTTAATGATGAATCACTTACAGGCTTTCAATAATTACCTTCGACGATGACTTCGCATATGGTTAAACAAATATGTACGACTCTGTGATCATGAGATAGCGACCGACAGCGTCAGTGGGGCAAGTCAGAGTCCTTAGTTCTGCAGAAGGTTTGTGAGCCTCAGTATAATTCTAGCAAAGCTTGCTGTTTTTTCATGTGATATTTCTTCTGAACAATCCTTGAGCAGGTGACCTGTTAAAACAAGTAACATAACAAATGAGGTAAAACTCACTTATTCTATTGTTGTTTCTTGAATTATTTAAATAAATAAACTTTTCATACACACTATTTGAGTTCAATATAATAAAAGTTAATCGTTGACCATACTATGCCATTGATGGTTCATTTAGTCATCATTCACACTGAATAATGTGGTATTCAGTATATGCTCTTAAACCGTTGCATTACAACAACGCTCATACCTTGTTTACAAGAAATGAAAAGAAATGCACAGCATATTTATTGTGATAACACTCCCATTGGATGCTTAGCTAGTAGCGTACGCCATTGCAAATGTACGTATTAAGTACAATTTAAGATGCAAATATACACCCACGACCACACCTTCAATCGCACTAATACATATATATTCTTATGTAAAGCATTGCGCTATTATTTTGTTATAGATTATTTGACTATAGGTTTTAACAATTTCTGACCACCCTTTAATGTATTCTGAACTGAGACATGTTTGATACTGTAAACAAATCCTAATACAATTAAGACAAAACCTCAAGTAATTTAGATTTCACTACCTGCCGTTATCTTCCAGGTATTAGGTATGGTCGGCATTGGCAATTAAAACTACGATGTAGACCAACACCAACATGACCAATAAGATTCTAGGACGAGGAAGCCATATTGGATTCCAGATTAAGGGGTTCAATGTGTAATCTATCATACATTTATAATGTGTTGTTCTTAGCTTGTCAGAGAATCGATTCAGTGGTTGTAAAACATTTAATATCCGTGGTTATCGGAGAACATGACGGCAATTTTGAAAGTGCAAATTTCATTTTAGTGGAGTAAATGTATATGTGACAGTCCCTGTGTACAAATAAGCCAAAGCAAAAACATTTTATTTCATTTTTTTTTTTTACAATATTTCAATTTTTGGCGCTAAATCTGGCACGGGATGGGTAGGATTTAAGAGTTGAAATATATATGTAGAGAAAAGTATTTTGTATCGCTACTAGTCATGAACAAATGAACGGATGATATCTAAAATATGCTTTGGTGAAATGAACAAATTTTGTGTAAACGATGGATTTCCACAACACCGAATAATTATAATAATAATAGGCTTTATGTAAACTGGATAACACATTGAGTCAATGACTCGTCATATGTATATATATATATATATGGTCAAGTCATATAAAATGTACATTATATATAACAGCTAGAGGTATGAGACAATGATGTAGTTAGAACTGAAAGAATTTGTCCATATAGGTTTGGGGCATCCTTTAGTGAAGGTAGCCAATTTTGTATAAAATACGTGCCTTCAACCCTAGGTATCATATTGGCGTAGATATCAACGATTAATTCTATCAACCATTAAACTATAGTGTTTAGCACAATAACAGTAAGTTCAGATGATAACGGTTTCATACCAATGAGTTATGTAAGACTGGAAAAGTAATAGCCTAACTGATACTTCTAAACTTCCGGTGACTTTTCATTTCAATCTTCTGTCGAAGTATCAACCACGAATCCAAAACCAAAATTCAGGGCGAATCCTCTAAAACTATAAATGCAATGTGAACAGTACTGATCAAATTCTAGAGTATTCAAAACAAAACCCCAGTGGTACAGGACGCTGAAGTTAGAGACAGAGCAATCCACAGCTCCTGTTTGTATAACATCATTTTCCCAGACTACAAACACAACCCCAAGAAATTCGGGTCCCTCATCAAAAGCGAGGCCATATGTTTTGAAAGTGTATTCCATCTGTGTTGTGGTGACTGCGACAGGAGAAGAGAAAGCCTGGCGCCAGGACCGCTCTAGTAAGCAACTACTATTCAAGGTAGAAAGTGAATAATCAATTTCACATACTAATGTGTTTGGTTTAATGATGCCGAGGGAATTATCGTTTAACTGTAAATGGATACTCTGAAGTTGATTGATACGAAGTCTGCAACCCATCCATAGAAACGATACAGAGTAATGACAGATGGAACAGTAGATGTTCTACGGCTAGAGTGACTTCACCACCAATAACATAAGAGTACTGTCGTGGTTTTGAAGTTGAAATAGAATATTTAAAATGCGTCACTTTAAAATGAGATTGTTTCGATACGGCAACACAATCAGATTACTATAGATTACAATATGTAAATTATTTATTTACCTGGTATCAGATAAAATGAAGTTATTAGTCAAGGGAAATTGTTATACAAGTTCACGATGTGAAGCCAGTAGAGTACAACATGTACATTATTCAAGAACCCAAGTAATGTCATTGTTTCAAAATATACTATATATAATATAGAAATACCCCAAAAGCAAATATTATATTCAACAAAGCCATAGTCTTCGCCATCCTTCATTTAGAATACGAGGGAAGTGAGCAGGTACTCCCGTGTATAAAACAACTGATCCTCATGGTGTAATGTGGAAGTGAAGATATTAACTTAATCTGCCTTGAGTTTCATGAGGATTCATGTATACAGGCTTTTTCCATTAACCAACTTGTTTAAGATGTGCTGTCTTTAAGCTTGACAGATGAATATGAACATGTAATCAGTTGTTCAGTAGGTATGCACTTTATCAGGGTGATGCTATTGTGTATTCAAAATAAAATTCACTTTGAAATAGGGTAAACGCGACCATCAACCTAAACCGGTAACTACTAAAATGTTATAAAATGTAGACTCTGATAGTGTGATGGTATGATGATATGATGAGAACATGAACAGGGTGTACGCTGGTTAAAACGTTATGAATACACAATATTTGGATTAAAATATGGCGACATGGTAAGCTACTTATACCTGGGGAAATGATTGAGTAAATAACATGTTTTCTGTAATATGTATCGGTGGTCTGACCCTCAGAGCTGACATCAACTGGAAATGTGGAAATATCTCTTCAGTCAGTTATTAGGGTAGGTGTCAGTCCCCGTGTACTTTATGAAACCAAGTTTTTCTTAACGAAATTGCATAGCAGTATATTTCATCAATTTTAATTACAACACCACTCTACTACTATTTTACTACTACTATTTTTGGCAATCTATCTTAAATTATCTGAAGATGTTTTTAGTCACATGATTACGAAAGAACTGCAATAGGAAGTTGTAATTTTGTTCTTCAGCTTATTTCAAATAATGCAGCAAAAATTTAAAAAAAAAATATCTCAAAATTGTAGTTTCTTGTTTTGCATACATAATGCTTATGTTTATTTTTCTCAAAAAACTAATCATTTGGTCTGGTGCAGCAAAATGCATATAAAACAAATACAAGAAAATGGTTTGCTCTATGGGAAGATTTTGTTGTGATGGGGGTGGCTTGGGTGAACTTTTTGAATTGTGGCCGTTTTATCAAGATGTAATACTTTGCTTGAAAGACTGAAACCTGCGGAATAGACAAAAACTCATTTGAATATATGATTTTTATCACAACCGGCAGCGTTTAGTTGATTACGCATTATTATGGTGGTGATATATTTGTATAGGGTGTCCAGTGAGGAATCTCTCCCACTAAACACACTTTCCCGATCACATGATAAGACCTTTTACAATACTGACAAGGATGAATAGCAAGTTTAATAATTGCATTTATTTCCCTATGGTACTGAACCCACGTCGTGTAAGTGTTACTTTTAACCTTAACAATGGTGTAGGAATGCGCTAACTTACATCATTGTTGCCCTTCCGCTATTATCCACGTTTGTGTACAGTATGGTGTTAATGGTAACTTTATCTCTGTTAAAACACTAAAGACTTTAGCAGAGAACTGGTGCAATTTCAACAAATAACCCATATAAATTACAAATTGACACCATCATCATCTGATGTAATAATCGTATAAATATTTCGATATACATGGATAGAACGCATTGGTTTCTCCAAATCCATACCCATGATAACGTTTAGATCTGTAGACAGTTCTTGGGCATCGTTTTTTTTTTTTTTTTTTTTTGCCGTTTTCCTGGTTCCTCAAGTGACCATCACCAGCATAATCCATCATCAAACTCACAAAGGGGGCTTCTTAACAATCATTTTACTTGCATTTTTTCATCAACACCTGACCACAAATTATCCTCAGACAGCACAACTCTATGTCCGCGACTAGGAAGTATCTTCCTTTGTTCGAAATCTCACACTGTTAACCCGCCAGTCTGTAAGGTGCCACTAACCACTTGAATCGGAACGCAATAGACCGGAAACACCAAATATAATTAATTTTATTGTTTTCTTCTATGGTAAGAAATCTAAGATTATTATTTACCTGAATTTGTTTTATTCATATAGCTCGAATTAATTGATTACAAATCATAATTGGTATACTGTATAGAAATTACGGTGTCTCATTAAGGACATACAAATATTTGTTTTCTATGTTAACATAGTAGCTTAGGGCCCCAATTTTGTAACCTGGGATCCAACATAGCTATCTTAGGGCTCTAACAGAGCTATCTTAGGGCGCTATCGGCCCTACCTTAGTACATTGGGACCTAAGCTATGTTGGGGCCCTAAGCTACTAGGGCCCAAAAATAGACCGTCCAGATTTCGCCTTCTCGCGTTTTCGACCTAAGGTCGAGAGTGCGAGAATGGGAGTATGACTAAAGGGCCGCCCTCGCACTCTCGCTCCCTTGCGGAAGGCAACTTGAATTCCTCAAGATTTTTGAATTTAATTTAAAAATCTTCGAGATTGACAGACATTATCTGTTGTCACTCCTTATATTCAATTCTTCAATTAGTTTGTCATTTGTTAATTTTACTTTTAAAAAGAGTTTTTGCCAGAATTGTGTCATTTGGGAAGTTTTCCTTGATGACGATAAAGCATTCCACATCGCATCCGTTATGAATTTTACAAGCAGAGATCGTTTGTCCCGTGAGACGGAAGTGTCTAGCTTTTAAAGCAGTCAGCTTACCTATTTTACCGAACAATTCAGACAGCTCCTTGCAGAAATTGGTAAAGACGTGGGGTTATCATTTGTATTTCGACACAAACAAGGCGACAGCCCTGTTGGTGGGAGCGTATCATGAAAGCGTTTACCAACAATTTTGGTTTTTTTCTTTTTGTGTAACGTTCTATTAACAGTCAGGGTCATTTAAGGACGTGCCAGGTTTTGGAGGTGGAGGAAAGCCGGAGAACCCGGAGAAAAACCACCGGCCTACGGTCAGTACCTTGCAACTGCCCCACGTATGCTTCGAACTTGCAACCCAGTGTTGGAGAGCCAGTGATAAAGTGTCGGGACACCTTAACCATTCGGCCACCGCGGCCCCTGTTTACCAACAAAGAAACAATAGAGTATTAGTGTATAAGTAATTGAACTGTAAAGCAATCATAGGTGATATAGATAAAAAAACACACGTGAAAACTACGGAATGAAAACAATACTCAATCAAGTATATAATCAATACATATAGTTTATTATACACAAATACAAACAGAATACAAACGGAACAATTTCATTCTACATGAGTAGGAATGGAAACAATAAACAATCAAGTATACAATAAATATTATACACTTTATTATGGAAATGTACATGATTTCCGTTTAAAATGTTCATCCTCATCAATTCTTGTTTCCTCTTTTTAGATTGGCTCGAGGATCTCACTCCGGAATGGGAACCTTCAATACACAATACACACAAACACGGTACTATTTGTTCACTTAACATTCATTTCATGAGCATTCATACTATTAAATGTTCATCCAAACATTAAACAGCAACTAAATGCGTATCACTTATTGCTCCTACCGACGATTGATAAATCTAAATTTATTACACAATATCCGTATACCATCGTACCATACCACAATATTTATATAGATTTGTTTTGCTGTTCACTCTTGTTTGCCAGGATGAAAGCACACGAAGGTGTCTTCCTGTGTAATGAAAAGAAGTACCCGGAAAAAAACTAACGCGGTTGGGCAGATGTATATATACCTTTTCACATTCAGTCGTTGAATTTTATACCTAAGCAATATGAAATGTCAATACAAGCACGGGTAGGTCTATTTTCTACACCATTAACAAAACATCAACAGTTAGTATACGGTTGTCCCAGCAATACCAGCAATACCATACATTTTTCATACAACCTTAAGGCAATGCACTAGAGGTACGTATATCATTACCTTCGAATAGCCACATACACAACATCAGAGTATATATATATATATATACATACACACATCAGATTATATATATATATCATATACTAAACATGGAAACAATAACGTCATCAACAAAACTTATTCAAGTGTGCCGCATCTACTCGATTGCGAGGCTTGACGCATACGAACAACACGAACTACATCACTATACGTCCTCAATTGAAGATCAAAATAAAAATAAGCAAACAAATTGGCATACCTATCTACAAGTTTAACAGTATCAGCATTCAAACCCTCAAATCTTAATGTAAAATTGAAATCAATACTATCTAGAGAACAGTGAAACATTCCCCTTCAAGTATTTATATCATTGATTGCTTTTGGAACTTCAGTTATTCTGAAGTACATTTAATAGTTACATTAAATATGAGCATAATTCAATGTGGTTTGAGAATTAAGTAAATATATATATACTCAGTGTTGCCACCTGCTTTTTCAAAGAAAGAAATCTAAGAAAAGAAGAAGAAAAAACGTACACAAGATAAACATTCTTCTACTCCACAATGATAATGTGATAATTCTGGCAATATACAATCTTTTTGGGATCACCATCATTGCTCTAACTATTCCCATCAGCGAAAATCGTCATATCGATAAAAAGTTATAAAAAAACAAGATTATTTCTTACTACTTATGGCAAATGACGTATGCTTTTATGAACAATGACAATTGTTCAATACCGACTTTTCTGCTCTAGGCTGATTATTGGCTCGGTGGAAACAACTTTTGTAAAATGATCTGATACGATTCGTACACGAAAAAGAAACAGGTTTGGGCAAGAAGTAAGAACAATAAAAAGACAATTAATAGATCGGACTTTCCATCACGAAAAAAGGTAATATCACAAAACTGAATTAGACAATAAATCATACTGATCATTGCTACAGATGTGCATGCTGTGTTAATATAACTTCTGTAGATGTCCATAGTATTGCTCTGTTGATAATCCACATGATATTTTGATAAGAACGTATCGATACATAAAAAGTAGTCCCCGTTCGCGAACACAGCATCTGAGGTGAAATAATAATCCCGTGAAGATGGAAGCACGACAGTGTTGTTGAAATGTTCTGGTCTTCACTCTCAAATCCGTTTACGCTGTATTGTAGTTTCACTGCTGGGCAGGGTAAATCATTATCTAGAGAACATCTCTAGTAGATATAATGGATTGCTAATTGAAACATTCGTTTTACACGACATATTTTGTGCATTCGCTATATGTGTGATAACCCTACCATATGTATACATTTTATTAAGTATGACATTCATGATTACTCCCAATCTAAAGCTTAATATACTGATCTCGTCATTTTGCCTGGTACAAATATTAGTTATTATTCAGTATTATAAAATCCTGAGTTGAAATCATTGTTTTCCTATCGTCGTACTTGGTTATCAGATGGAATGAGTAGAACAGGAAGTAGAACAGCTAGTTAACGCACTTCCCAGTAGTGTTGCGATGCTAGCGTTTGTTTTATCATTTTCCAAACATTTGAGTTAGTTTATCAGTCAGACGACATCTGTACCCGAGTCAATTCGTAATTGTTTTAATTTGATTAGTAGGTCAGTTATTTGAAAAATAATTAACGATGATTCGTGTATTGTTGCAAGATATACAACGAGGACGAGGATATCTTGCAATGAAATTAATAACGAAGGCCGCAGGCCTGAGTTATTAATTAAAATTGCAAAATATCCAAGTCCGAGTTTTGGTTTTGATCTCTACATTTGATCGGATGTTTCTACTGAGGTTGATCGACGGTCGAAAGATGAACTTAACTGAAAAAGCGTTGGATAGCGTCGAATTTGATACTTCTTTAAAGCCTGTATAAAGGTTTTAAATAATTTTCCTTGGCATAATGTTTCATTATTATTGATCTGTAAACGTAAATTAAACACGAAGTGATATGCTGACTTCCAACCGAGATGCATACCAATTACTTGTTGTCTTAATATACACCAAGTTTGATATAAAAGCTCCACGTACGGTAAATATATATGTATACAGTCGAACCCACTTAATTTGAAATCGGATATATTGAAATATCGTTTAATTTGAAGTGAAATAAAATCCCTGTCCAAATGCCTTCTTTGTCTTTTTATTGTTTCCTCGGTTATTTTGAAATCGGTTCATTTGAAATATCGCTTTATTTGAAAGGAAATAATTGCCCCCGGCAATACTAAACCATTGTTTATGTATCGCTTAAATTTAAAGTCGCCAGGACAGGCTTAGATTACCGGCCATTACGGTACGTGCGTCCGATCAAAAGACAGGTAAAAATGATATTCTGATTTACACAATACAAATAAATTGTGACTTTTAATTATTAAATGCGTTCGTTATGTGCATGAATCTGTATGTTTACGAGTATACCTTGAGGGACACATCTTATTAACGTCAGGGTGCCTTTGGCACCTGCCGTTATAGGCGTGGTGGGAAAATGTTGTTACTGACAGATCTGTTCCGGCTAACTCTTCCTCTTTTCTGTCATACAAATGATATACATCCGCAGCCTAATATAGTTCCTATTTTGATAGCAATTTTTGATACAATTTAAGTGATGTAAACCATGTTTATTGCAATTATTTAAAATGAAATATGAATGTTTGGTGTTCTTGACTATTTTAGAGTATAAATATTAACCTTTTTCCTCGTCAGTATATGCAATTTTGTTGGCGGAGGATTACGTAGTTCTGTCTCGATACGGCCTTGAAAACGAAACTAGAAAAATCAGTTTGATCGTCGTGAAAATTTACATGCATTCACAGTGAAACTATCCACATCTGTTCATCCCGAGTTCATATGCAGGAACATCTGATAGCTTAAAACCAATCCTATTTACGTAGTCAAATGTACCCGAGCATTCCACGAGATAACTTAAGCTGTCACGTGACTCATCACTAGTCAGACAAAATGGCGGTTATGTCTACTGTAACTAAACCAACGACTGTTCGCAGTTTCATATTCATTTGTATGTCGCTAGAATACGCAAGAAATATGACCAGGAATTGGGGGCAAGTTGTAACTACATTGCGTTTTTTCGTGAGGATTTTATTAAATAAGGTTATTATTTGTTGTTTGAAAAGAATCTAATGATTATGATCCGTGACGGTTGTACTGGCGTCGGTGTCAAAACTAGAAATGTTTCGTCGGACAACGCGACCGCAATTTTCTATCGGAGTGAAATGTGTTACTACGGGTGATAAAATAGATGTTTGATAGGCCTTATTAATAACTTATAGTATAAATAAAATAAAAAAACTTCGGCTGTGTACATCTTGGATTTTATCTTTAGTTGAAGTTACTTGAACAACATGTTCTGTTAATAGACCGATTTGTCGTTCGGTTGATTCTTTTTCAAAGTTTACAAGCAGCTTTACTGATTCAGGAGTATATCAATAATCTTCCACAAGCATTAAAGAAATGGGGAAAGAACTATTCTCGGCTATTGTAAAGTTGTCAGCTGATATATACCGTATGTTATACATGTTTTCTTGAATATCTAAAGAATAGGAATACCAGGGCCAAATGACGACATTTCATCTGATACAAATGTAACTGTCTGACTATAAAATCCAATTTTAAATTTCTCTTAATATGACCTCAGTACCTGACGTTTCTCAGGGCCTTTGGCCCTTTGATTTTGGCTTCTACCACATGTACAGTATACATCGAAATTGACTCTGATTTAACTACACGCGAGACAATTACAAATGACGAGGCCATTATTACGGATTTGAGAGACATTGATAGCAACGTAACCAGAACAGTGATATTGTCAACAACCCTCAAACAATTCGTGAAAATCCACCGACGCACACGTCCGATTTCAGACGATAGTTCTCGGAAAGTAGCCCGGATGTACCGGAAAGATGTTCTCAAGTGTGTCCGAGTACTCAACATAAACAAAAACAAACAACAGTGGAAGACTTCTTCTGTCGAACTTAACATTATTTTTAATAAACTTTGAAACTATTATCATTTTGGAACCGATTGTAAATACTGTAGTAAAATCAACTATATTGAACAATGGTCTGTTGTTTGACGTAGCGCGGTACTGAAATATGTCGGCAAAAGGCTGGATCCCGGTTATATTGAAAACCGGTTAATTTGAAGTATTTTTTTCCATTCCCCGAGCATTTCAATAAGACCGGATTCGACTGTGTATATATAAGTACAGGAAACCACATTAATATCATATAACATGTGTATTTCAAATTAATAGAAACTGTTTACACGTTAATATAAACGTGAGTTAGATGGAAAGCAACTTTATAGTCAACCCTTGTTTGACCCTTCAATAAACGTAGATGTCGGATTGCATACTATGGAGGAGGGCGAATGGATTAACTCCTGAGAAAAAATCAAATTGAATTAAGTTTAATATTTTCGTTGAAAACGATGTGGTTTTGTTTTCGAAACATGATATAGATATCTACCGATATAAAACATAATTTCAAGTTAATGGATAATCAAATTTCGAGAAAACTGATATTTGTGTCTGCGCTCTGCTGTGCGCTCTTTTGCTACAGCGTCGACCTTTTTTCCACACTCCTTATACACATTATATCCTGTTATGTTTAGCTCAAAAAGTGTAAATTCATCGATAACCAAGATTGTTTTAAGGACATCTTAACTCAATTCTCATTTCCGTGCATGTTTAATCCAGTTTCTCTAGAAAAAAAGGATCGCGGAATTGGGACCTTGTCGTTTAGTTTTTAGATCAGTTTATCAATGGTACCACTGCTTTTCCAACCAAATCTACAACAAAGTTACATATTAGTACGGACATCTAAGAATATGCTACAGATTACATAAATTAATGTATTGACTTTACGTGTATTTTTGTATCTATATTGCTCCAAGGTTCTTGTTTTTCGTGTCAGTCATAAAATACCTTGATGTTGATGGGAAGACAAAACACAAAGATAACTTGCTGCTCTGGTTTTATGTTGATAATTCATGCTCATATGACTTTTCTAAGACATTTGATAATGTTTATTACTCCCATTACTCAAAAAATGAATTAACTCTTCAGAGTCCTAAGGAGAGACTGTTTGGCATCTGGAAGTATGACATATGATAGCTCCTTTATTCTCTTTCCCAGTTGATGATTTGACCACACTCTGTTCAAATTGACAATTAATCCGAGCACTTTTACAGATAATTATTCAAACGAGCCCGATGATCATATAGCTGCTGTATTATTATCCTAGTCCTTGTTTCGGCCTCAAATGATCGAAATATTTCATCAAATTTCAATCGTTATGTAAGTATACAATCTGCAAAACTATGTACCAACGTAAAATTACGTATCAGACATTAATGATAATCGAGGGATTTCGTTTATCCAACAAAGATATATTTGTATCAAACATAGTAGTTTAACGATACACAAACATAAGTTTGTGTCAGCTTTTAAACGCCCATTCCAGAATTGTTCACATATCTGTAACCATAATTGAGTTACGAGTTACTGAGATTTTGAACGCAAGTTTTCCAAAAAAGATGTATTACTATTTCTCTTATCACAGTTATTTTGGAATATCCAACTTTCTTGAACGAAACACATGAGAAGACCTTAGCTGTTTAGCTAGAACTGCGTACTTTCACCCATGAAAGGCAACTCGAAAAAACCTTCTCTTATTGTGGTGATTTTATAGATATTGGGATATTCCTCGTTCTCAGGTATACATGGGTACAAAACGGGCAATATATATATCTCTATTGTATTATGATTTCGGTCATTGCATTAATCATTAGAGAAAGTTCACAATGAAATTCGTTCGAAAGATGGTAACATTTAAGGCTTTAACAATGTTACAAGATTTGTGACTTTTTGTTCCTATTTATCTATTCTGATTGGCCGCGTTAGACAGGTGACAGCTTATTTGAGGTTCATTATATAGTGTTTTCCATCGGGCGGACCACAGACTGGCCGCTTAACGGAGATGGCCGCTTATTCAAGGTGGCCGTAAGAGCAGGTTTGACTGTAACATGGCGGATATAACACACGGATGTCACAACTAAATAGGTCACTATCTACAAATGTAGGACGAATAATAGCCATTTATAGGAAACAACCAACCAATTGTAAAAATAGATTTTTGAAACAGCCCCTATGTATAGAAAGTTGAGCCAAGGATAAAATGTCTGGCAGCAACTGATTGGCCAGTATGTTATGAAGCGAGATAATAGATATGTAGCCTGATAGGTAACTATCAAAAAGAAATGTTGATATTAATTTCGTAAGTCCGATTGATTTTTTTCCCCAAACATTCAGGTAATAACAATTAACAGGTAAACAATTAAGATTTTTTAGAATTTCTACTGCGAAATTCACTCATTTTTAAAATGGCTACCATGGAGAAAATTTGAGCTGAAGGACCCCATTTTTTTTTTTTTTTTTTTTTTTTTTTATTAGGTATTATATCAGACCCTAAACTTTTGTTATAAACCATAATTGTCATATTGAATTCAAGAATTTGAATGAAATACTTCCAAACGTGAACACTAAAGTCTATGGTTAAACAATTGGTTGGTTGGATGGTCTATATAGGTGTGCATCACACACAATCACACATATCTCGGAAACGATCAAATATGTTTGCATAATTTGATCACAAAGCATTTTTACATTTTCATCTAGCAATAGGTTTCTTTCTATCATATCATAATGGTAATCTATAGTGAAACAATAAGCTATGTAAATAGCAAATATTATAAGATTAACGATTGACAAAAATGAAAATACAGAAAATAGCAGCATTTCCATTATTTTCCTATTTTCTTCACAAACATGTGATTATTTGAAATATCCTAAATACCAAAGCCATTGTTGAAATTAGTTTTAATTGCGATTTCATTTTATATTCCAAAATCTTTTTCATTTGTTCTTTTTTCAATTTACGATTAACCCGCCTTTTTAGTTGTTTTCTAAATGCATTTTAGCATCCACACGCCATTTTGTGATGTGGCAACCTTTGGATAACCATATTACTTCACAGATTTTGAAATATACAGTTAGGAAAACTTTGTTGTTCGCAGTTTTGTGTTTAAAGATGGTTAAATAGGATGAGGAGGATTGTAGTTTTCATTAGAATCCTCTGTTTGTATGACTGGATCAATGGTCTGGTCTACAAAATCAAATGTAGAATCGTAAGACCGCCAGAAGTCAGTAAGCAACAAGACGGTGAAATCAAGTCCAAGTCTTTATTTCAATCCGTACAACAATAACAAAAAATGACAACATCAATTAATCGGCGGATCAAAGAATTCTCTTACTTACGATTCGCTGAATATCGTCAACATTGATATTTCTTTACAGCTGGTATGAAGTTTTTTATTCCTTTATTATAAATCTGTAAAACTTACATAAACACTGATGTATCTACTTACGCTGTTGAAAAATCCATTGATTGGCTTTTTACGACTTAAACTGTAGTATCAAAAGCGTATAAAACAATATCATTGGGAATATGATAGTAATGACGTGGTATTTGACTTCTTATTTAGGTGGATATAATTGTTTTCTTGTCATTATATATACGAACATGATAAATCACCTTATATAGGAAATCACATCATATCATTTAGGTATACCTGGGTTAATTTCACAGTTCAATTAAAATATAGATAGTGTTATATATAGAAAGATAAATGTTTATATCTACCAAGATGAGGTTTTGATTAGTTTGCGTGAACTCAACAAATCTATTCACTTGACTGTAACAGGGATATGTTTTCTTTCACAAGGAAAACAAATATAATGAAATAGTGGGTAGCTCGAAAAAATGAAACCATGTTGTTTTCATGCCAACAGGTGATCCAGACATGTTCCACATATCTATCCTTACACCTTTGTCGATGTTGAACACAAAACCGGAAAAAATGAAACAAAGAAATTTAATAAAATGAAAAATGTATTGCCATTGTTAATTTGAGTCGGTGCCAATATCATACCTATTTTTACACAATACCAATTACATATTATCTGTATGCATTTGTATTCTATATCACACAATATCCGTAGTAAATATTAATATATATATCAGTATATCATTCTAATACATATTACACAATATCCGTATACAAATTGTCTAACACAATATCCGTAGTAAATATTAATATATATATCCGTATACCATTCTAATACATATTACACAATATCCGTATACAAATCATATACATATTACAAAACATTCGCATGCAATTGAAATACGTACACAACATCCATATACTATATTGTAATGCATATAACAATATCCGTATACAATTAAGATATATATTACACGAAATTCGTATGTTATTGTAATCCAATATTCCACAATCATTGGTTTGTTTTGTTTAACGTCATTTCAACAGCCATGGCCATTTCACGATAACAACTTGGCCACTGCGGCTCTAACTGTATACAATTGCCATACATTTAACAAAAAAATCTGCATACATTGTAATACATATTACACAACATTCATATAGCATGGTTATACATATTACAATATCCGTTTTCAATTGAAAAACATATTATATAAAATGCGTATGTAATTATAATTAAGTGTTAACTGTAACATTTTTTTACGTTATTGAACAATAACACAAAAAACTGGGGTGTATTCTGAATAAACCGCGAAGTGGTTTATGAAAAGAGTACACCCCAGGTTTTTTGTATTATTACTCAATAACGTAAAAAAATTACAGTTAACCCTTATAGTTTAATTAACAACGATAAGAAACATTTTTATTAAGTTTAACATGTTTATTTTTCTTCAGATATTTAAAAACACATCGATAAAAACAAAATCCTGTGAACAACGATTATAGCACAACATCAGTAAAAAAATGTAATACGTGCTACACAATTCCTGTAAACAATTCAAATACATAAAAAACAATATCCGTATGCGATTCTAACACATATTGCACAATACCCATATACAATTGCAATACATATTACACAATATCCATATACGAGGATACAAAATGTTGAAATTGATGAGTTTGGTAATGTTTATTGCATAACATCCATTTACAAATATATGTTACGCAATATCTAGATACAATAACATATACAAAACAGCCGTGAAAATATCATATAACATAACATCCATATGCAATTTTATATTCGTATATAATATAGTACACAAGATCTGTATATTTTTATCATATTACACAACTTCCGTTTAAAATATCAGATTATACATCATCCGTATATAATATCATATTACACATCATATGTATATATTATTATAGCACTCAGCTTCCGTATACAATACAGAATATATAGTACACAACATTCGTATACAATTGTAGCACAGTCGATGACAAATTTACTTTAGCAAATATATAAACATATATACCAAATAATACAGGGTATACCATGTATATGTCCTCCTGGTCTATACACCATATGTATATATGTTTGTCTTTTCAATATCGTATAGATATCGCCCTATTTCTATAAACCATGCTTACATATCTTCCTCTTATATTTACCATATATATACCTTCCTCTTCTATAAACCATTAATTTCAACTATTATAGAAATATTTAATAGTTTCGATCGTCGTCGACTTAATAACAACCCCCATTGCGATGATAATCGGGAGATCGAGAAAAGGTGACAGGATAAGAAAATATTCCTCTCATCCAAATCAGAACGCTTTTGTTTGTTCCTGACAACAGGCGAAGGAGTATGAGTATGGTGTAAAGAAGAAAAATGTCACGATGTCGGATGTTTTGCAGAAGTCTTAATTTTCTCCCGTTGAAAACAGTCCTTGTAAAACGATCTGACACGATTCGTACACGAAAATGATAGAGTAATCATAGCTCCCTGCAGATTCAACAGCACTTCAAAAACTAAAAGTACATCGGACTGAGACATTATTGCAGTAATTCCTATAATCCAGCTAAACCCCATAATTGTTGATATTTTCATGAAGACTATCATGTTGGACTTATTCGAATTGGCGGAAATGGATGTTGAGGTGATTTAGCGAATGATACAAATAAACAAAACTATAGTTCCACACAAAATCAATAATACTGGGACAATGAAACCAAATAACACCACGAATGTTTGTGTAATAAAACAGAGACGTCCACCATACCATTTCTCTGTAGGTGATAAGATTAAGTTTGTGATTTTTATACAGATAATGACAAATATAGGTAAATTAATACCAACCAATATGTATTTAATTGTAACCTTCATTCTTTCTGATTTGCTGAAAGTTTGAAGATCTCTTATCTCAGAATTAAAGCGATATGGACAGAGAAACATGAAAACAAATGCGCCTAACAATGAAAAATGATGAGCAAATCCAACCCCTTCACAAACATCAGTTGGAGCTGCAAAGTTGGATGAAAGAAAGAAGCAGGTTTGGGCAAGAAGTAAGAATTTAACAAGGACAATAAACAGATCGGTTTCTCCATCCCGGAAAAAGGGAATAACACAAAACTGAATCAGACAATAAATCATACAGATTATCGATACAGACACACATGCTGTGTTGATATAACTTCTGTAGCTGTCCATAGGGCCGTGCTGTTGATAATCCGCATGATATTTCGATAAAAACGTATCAATACACAAAAAGTAGTCCCCGTTCGCGAATACAGCATCCACAGGTGAAATGGAAATCCCTTGCAGATGAAAGTAGGGAAGTGATGTATTTTTTATCCTAACTTCACTGTTAGATTCGTTTCCACTCTGCTGTAGTTTCACTGCAGGACATAGCAAATCATTGTCGACGGATACCATCTCAAAAAGAAATAACGGGTTACGAAAAGAAGTATTCGTCTTACAGGACATATTTTGTATATCTGCTATATGTCTAATAACGCTTCCATCTGTGTTTCTTACAGAGAAGTTATTGAAATATGCTGCTGTCCACGAACTTTCAGATTCGAGCTTATCACCAGCGAGTATAAGTCCTTTGGTATGCAGGTATATATGAATTACAGAGCAAACTTCTTCTGTATCAGTTGTTATCCCTGATATGATATCTGGTTTTCTAAGAGAACCCGCATTATACATGAGAAACGATCCCGTATGATTCATTAATGCTGCCATCAAGTTGTCTATTATATTATGCAGACTTTGATGCAAAAGTCGGTCAGTTTTAGAATCTTTATCTTCTTCAAACAAGAGCTCAAGTATGAAGCCGTCACTTGTATATTGTATATCAACACATTCTCCACCGGCTGGTTCTGACCGAGCGGGACAGTATAAACGATGACAGTCAATCTGTTTAAAATGAAAACAAGATAATTATTTACCTGTTGATGCATCTCAATCATAACAATACATATATGATTGTATTATCATGCTTTCTTCCTGTAGAACCCACTGATATAATGACCAGTCATTTCCAGAAACCTAAGTTTTTTAGGAGGACAAATGCAACCTTATATGGATAAAAAGTAGTGTAGAGAAATGACAGCTAAGATATTACCACCACTTTCAGTAGACGGCCCTCAGAGAAAATGTTTTCCAATGTAGCAGATTTAGTCAGTAATGGGTGACTACTTGTCCAAATTCGTCAAGAACCTTTTATCCTCAAAGGCATCTTCACCTTTTGGAGTGTGTCCAAATTGTCGAAAAATTCTTCGATAAACGCAAATATCTACGATTTCACTGAATATCACTTTGCTTTGACAGGAATTATGCTATTCTTCTTAAAATAGGTCTCGGTGCCAACGAGTCAATTCTGCCGGTAAGATTTTACAAAATCACATTTATAAGGATTTTTCTCAATGATAAAATATTGTGTAGAATATTACACCTTTGGTATAAAATAACTGCACCTGAATGGACTGCATATCAAGATATTGTACATGTGTGTGTTCTAACAAGAAAACATGTTTATATGCAGCAAATGAAACATACATGACATAAATTTTAACTGTTTACTATGAAAAAAGGGACATCATACAATTTATGTTTTATTTCCCCAACCAGATAATTACTTTACACTTTTTTATGAAAAGGAGATGCATCTTAAAATGTTTGAAAATTAGAATTATCTATGTAAATGATCATTACTTATTTCATTTTTACAAGAGAGCTGAAAGTTAAAAATAAGATACAGCAGAATAATCACGTGTTGAGCGTTACTTGCTGCATATCCATATAACACTTTTTTAATATATGATAGCTGTTAACATATAAGTATGCACGTTTTGGCTTTGGCTGAACTCTAGACCACTAGAAGCTAATAGGTGGTACCACATGGGGTAAGTTGACCGCAATTCCAACAATCAACTTAATTACAAGATATATGGTAGAATCAAATAAAGTTGTTTGCATATGGAATGTAAATAATCACTGTTTTACTTTAAGGAGTGCCAATTTTGGCCCTCTGGTGGCTATCATTTCATTTATTGATTTATTTCTCATATCATTTTTAATGGGTTTTTTTATTATTTCATTAAATTTTTTCTTATTTTTGCAAAGAAACACTTTTTTGTATCTTGCGGTTAGGTAGTCTTAATATGACTGGGAATTGAGGTCAGATGCCACTTAGAGTTCAATTTTGACGAAACTTAATTATATGTTTTAAGCTATCTTCATTATTATGCTGCACTGGTATTACGAAAATAAAACCAATGGAAAAATCTCATAGTCAAAAAGCAGGTTAGAGAAACGTGATTTACACGCTTCTGAATATTCGAGATGTACAAATTGATTTTCATTAAGATAGGTTGATACATATACTCAAGTGAGCATATCAAGCAGTCAAAGTTATGAAAATATTGAATTATCAAATATTCTACTTGTTGGCATACGTATAATTAAATCATAAACACGACTAGGACTTCTATTTCCCTATTTTTTTAAAAGACTGTTCTTATCTGACTTCTCATTGGACAAAAAATTGTATTTCCTTTTCGCTGAAACTGTGAATTCGCAACAAGTCATATCAAAGTGCATGGGCGATACAAGCTCTATTGGGCCTCTTATGTGATTATATGATGTGCTGTGTATTTAATTTCATGTAGCGAAAATGGACAGGACCAGTGGCTATGCAGCTCAAATCATTAGCATCTTCTTATCTAAAGCTCTGAGGTCTTGTGATGAAGTCCTGATCTGTTCGCTGCATTTTTTGTATCTCCTACATGCATAACACAAAATTAATGAACTCCTAAAATCTCATTTTTACCAGAAAAAAAAATATTATTATAAATTATATATTCTTTTAGCGTGTAATGATAATAATAGTAGTTGGCAGATATCAACATAAACGTGGATTCCTTACCTTGTTGTATAATTTACTTTCTTCGTCATTACATCTCGATTCTCTTTTTCGAAACACAGACGAGAAATCTATAAGGTTGCTTAGTGTGACTGCAAAACCGATTCCGTCTTGATATGATAACGGACAGGTGGTGTCATCTAACACTTCCTTATACTTAGGACCTTCAATAGCAACAAGACATTGTTCTAACAGGACTGAACACGCGGTTACGACAGGCTGAATTGTTGTATCTTTCAGAATTGTTTGATATTATCCTGCAGTCGAATTCCTGATAGCAATAATGTACTGCAACATAAGTAGGTGGCATGAAGCGGTAACTGCATTTGTCACTATGGAGTTTCGCCATCAATACCTCAAAAACAGAAGGTGACAGAGGATGACTCTCTGGTAAACATTCGATCTCCAGTAACCATGGTTTATAATTTTGGACACCGTGACATTTATCACAGTGACGGTTTTTGAACGTTATATTACTGGTGGTATCAACCACGGGCAATATGTCACGGACATCAGTGTCCGTATACAGTTCACAGGCATGCCTGGTATCCATGTCACTATCCCATGAATCAGGGCAGTATGATATCATAAACGCCCCCTGTGTTAATAAGTCCTTCTCTCTGAAAGCAATGGTTTCACATGTTGTCATTTGAAGATATTGTCGGTGCTGATCTTGGTCATTCATTTCCTCCCATTTTCCATTAATAGTTGCAGCATCAAAACAACAATTATCATAGTAAACACATATCCGGTCACAACTACAGTAAGCATTCTTTGTTCCACTATCACACGAGTAGAATGTTTGCCTACACACGTCAAGATGATGAAGAATATATTCTGTGTCTCCATACACACAAAACGTCATCGATATGTAGAAAAACCAAAAATGTGGAAACGAATTCATTATGAAAAATAAATGAATTTGTTAAATGGATCTGTTGTGTTGTTTCGATATTTCGATTCGGTATGGCCAAAAAAAGGTATTGATATATGTTTAAGCAATTCAATAGGAAGTGAGAAGATATATGTATTCCCGTATTTATATACACTCTCCGTCAGCAATTATTTAAACATTTCTCATTTTATTGCTGAGGAAACAATATGAGACACATTTTAAACTAGCAATTAGTATAAGATATTAATTTTAAAGACATTTCATGTCATATAAATGACGAGATATCAATAATTAGTTAACGAAAACATGGTCAGGGATAATTTAGAAAGTCCATTCCAAAAAGAATTTTTTTTCTATAATTAAATTTTATTAACATAACAATATTTCATTTTCTGCTCAAGTTTTAATGTTTTTTAATCGTAATATTTGCATCAGCTGTGGTTTAAGACAGCTATTGAAAGAAGGGAATGGTTTGCCCGTTACAAAAAAATAAATTTGACATTTCTGATTAGGTTAATGGCTGATAATTAGCAGAATGAAATGATGTATTATATTTCAAAACCAGAACCTTTACGTACTATGGTATTCAGCGGAATTTAACAAGATGTTTACATGTTCGCGTTTAAGTGTTGGCATCCGCAATACGAGGGACATTGCTACTCGCCTACTGACGAAAAGTGTCGCTATAAATATCATATACATCATTGTTGCCAACTATATGCCCAGGCCTACATTGCAGAAAAGTGCATGATTAGTTTTGTGCATATTTGTTGATAGTCATGCTGTTTTAAAACATACGTTATGTTCTGCTTTAGATACCACTTCAGGAAAAAAACTTAGAAAGCCTTTGTCAAACTGATGACGTAAGATTGTGTTTATTGATATCTCGTAATTGTGTGGTTTGACTAATCATAATGTAATATACAAGTCATAATTCAATATACTAATCATAATGTAATATACTAATCATAATGCAATATACTAATCATAATGTAATATACTAATCGTAATGTAATATGATAATTCCAATGTAATATACTAATCATAATGTAATATGATAATTTCAATGTTATATAATAAGCATAATGATATACACTAATCATAATGTTATATACTAATCAAAATGTTATATTCAAATCATAATGTAATAAACTAATCATAATTTTATATACACATCATAATGTAATACACTTATCTTAATATTACATACTAAACGTAATGGTATATATATATATTAATCATAATGGTATACATTAATCACAATGTTATATACGAATCACAATGTTATATACGAATCATAATGTTATACACTTATCATATTGTTATATACTAATCATAACG
The DNA here is from genome assembly GCF_902652985.1 of Pecten maximus. NCBI lineage: Eukaryota > Metazoa > Mollusca > Bivalvia > Pectinida > Pectinidae > Pecten > Pecten maximus. The sequence continues at coordinate 6,905,948 of NC_047022.1, read as the reverse complement.
TAGTAAGTCAATCAAACAGTAATATAATAATCAAAATGTTATAGAGCAATCAGAATGTAATATACTAAGCATAATGTTATATACTAATCATAATGTAATGCACTAATCATAATGTTATACACTAATCACTATGTAATATACTGATCATAATGTTATATAATAATCATAATAAAATATTTTAATTTCTACTCAAGTTGGACTTAATGAATCCAACAAATTTAATCTGTTTCATTTTATAATGAATTGGACCAAATTAATATGCACATTCACAATCAAACCACATACCTATTTTATCATTTAAACAATCCGATCCTATATATCGTCCTAAAGTGGACAAATGATGACCCATTCGCTAAAGCTCATGTTTGTCAGAACTTTGGAAAAGTTAAGGGAGAACAGGAGATCAGTGAAACGGTATGCGTTTTTTGCTTCTTCGACGACACACACTTTATAATTATAGGTTTAATCTGGATAAAGTCAAAGTTCTCAAAAAGAAAACTAAGGTGCGTACGAAAGAACCACTAGGTATGTATCAACCATATACATATTACTGTAAAAGTGGATATTTTCGCGTGTGGAAATTTTCGCTTAGCCAGCTTCCAAAGTATTCGCGGTGTGGATATTTTCGCGCCGTCAAGATATTTTTGCGCAAACTTGTATCTTTTATATTTAGTATTTTTATGTGTTAATATATTCGCGTGTGGAAATGTTTTACTGATAGCGAAATAAGCGAAAATTTCCATACCGCGAATATTTCAACTTTTACAGTATGTTATATTATCAAATGAAACTAGGGTTGATGACAACGGGAGCAGTCAGTGTATATCAACAAGCATTAAACACGTCTAACTTAACATCATACAAGGAAATAGAAATAAAATATTTCCAAATGAAACTATGACGTCTACTATGAAAATTTCCCTTTGCCGTCAACTACCGGCATCTCTCAAAGTATTTTGTTATTAATGTCTTCATCAGTAGTCGATGACTGCCACGGAAATCGTGATAATGGGGGAAAAGCCTTTAGATGGTTAGTTAAAGACTTCCTTAAAGAAAGCATAAAGAGGCCCTTATCTTATCATTTAAGATCTCTTGGAATCATAATTCGTTATAATTGATCTGTAAAACTAATTGAAGCACTGGTTTATCTGCTCACTCTGTTGTAAAAATCAGGTCACGGCTTTCTTCGATATCAAACAAATATTAAATGCGCGTAAAAATATATCATGGTATATATGAAAAGATTCATTATGTGAAATGTCAAATAACTGACGTCCCATTCATGTATGTGTATATTAAATTGTTTTGTTTCCGATCAATACACAAAATTCCTTTAAAAGCTGCACATAAGAAATATATTTACTTCATATTATTCCAAGTTAGTGTAATATTACTGGACATTATAAAGTCATAACATTGACATATAGGTTAACATGAATATGTTCTAGATACAAAAACAACTTTATAGTCAACCTTATCAGCGAAAGCAGATTCTTGGATTACATATTTTGACAAAATTTTGATTCATTACATCCTGAATTAAATCAAACAGAGATTATTTATTTGGTGATAACATGGAGGCGCATTCCTATTGAAAACTCATAGTGTGGAATTTGATGTATGACATGTTTAGTGTTTTATGATATGCGTATTCATTTAGTTTTACATTTATCAATTTCTCACTGGATAATATTTTTTTTATGATATTGATAACGATACTTAAGTAGAAATAAAATACACTGTTTCACTACGTCTACCACGAAATGTCGCAAATACTCTTTGCAACATCACCTATTTAACGACATATTTGGTATTATCTGTAGAGTTCAGTATACATGTATCACGTAGAAGCTAGACAATAGAGTTTCAGTGTTTCTTTTGTTATAAACAAGACCCTTTTAGTCGCTGACGTCAACCCAACATATAGTGCGTGGTAGTAGCTTTGAAGATTACGAACTATGTTTTGTTGCGTAGGGATTTAGTTCACGTTTTCTGTACCAAATGACTACGATTATGGATAGCGATTTAACAAGTTTGTCGTTCATATGTTATGATTTGTTTTCTTGATTCATTCATGGCTATCGTGGTCCACTGTTTATATCATGGGGACAGTTAAGCTTCTCCATGATCAATTCAATATCTCCTTTTTGCATAGTCTATTTTACCATCATCATTTCTAGTTCATACGACTCAAACCAAATATATCAGTCAATATTTCCATGAGGACACCCCTCTCATCCAGTGATGCGTAAGTTGACCTCTTGCAACACGCAACACATTTCAATGTTGATGTTTTGCATTACAGTCGGCAAAAATAAGAAGTGAAGTCATAGAAGTAATCTGTGGTCAAAGGCCAAATATAAGCCAATCAGATTTGCGTTGAAAGTGGTTATTAACCTGGTGTATAAACCAAAACAATAAAGCACTTTTGCTAGTTGTATCACGTGCCATATCATTTGTGCAAAAAGCGTAGTTATGGAATCAGTTGCAATTAACGTCAAATTTTACTGTAATTGTGGTTATTTTCGCGGGGAGTTAATTACGCGATTGCGATATGTAAACTATTCGCATTGTGGTAATTTTGTGATCAATCCACCTTTGTTTGTAGTTCGATAGTATGCAAATTGATATCAAAATAATACGCATTGAGGAATTTTACCTATCAAAAGGACACCGTGTAAAAGGCTTAAATTCCTCCTCGCGTAAATTTCCACGTTTACAGTATGCATGTTTACGGTCAATACTATCCACAATGTAGGCGTTTAGTAAGTGATGCAGCGAAACAAATTGAATAGATAACACACATATATCAACAAAGGATATATGTACTTTACCTATTCATGGAAAAGGCAGACAGGGCCGGTCGATGTGACACGTGACAAGAATGTTATATATTTAGACCGCAACAACAATAAGGAAGGAAACATATTATGAGTGTTGACAACATTTTAATTCTGAGAAATTATAAATCAATGACTGGACGATCAGTGACAATATACATTGTTATGTAGTGTATATACACAGTGATGTTTATGTGTTATATTAAGATATATTGACGAGACAACCAGCAACAATATATTAGGTATATAAAATATGTTTCACATATGAGCACAGTGACGTCCAAGCGTTATATAATGGTATATTTACAGAACGATCAATAAAAATGGGCCTGATTTCAAATATGTGTCAGGTCGATACCCACTGCCGTGTATGTGTTATATAACGGTATATTGAAGAAACAATTATTGACAATAGGCGTGATATATATAGCTGCCTCAACAAATGACGGTTGTTTATCATGTTATTAGTTAGATAAACAAGATAAACATGATAAGCAACTGTTAAAGGTTAGTAGGGAACATGTTTTATGTGAGCCGAATTGCTACGCGACAAAATATAATTCGTAATGGAAACAGTAACCTATTTTTGATGAATCACTAATGTATATGGTATATTATGTTGGTGACAATATTTGTGCCGCTGTATCAGGGAGAGGGAACGCTCGAGGCCTAGACCTACGTTATTAAAATAAGATGCCGCGACCGTTGTATTCAAATGATGACGATTGCGAACCATTTTGTCGTATATTTGTTATGTTTAGTATTAATGATTCATTTATGGCTACCGATGTCTACTGCATATCGAGAATCACGAGGAGTGAGGGTGTGTGTGTGTGTGGGGGGGGGGGGGGGGGGGGGTCTCATTTTTTACGCCTTGATCAATGCGAATCTGTAGTCTATTTTATAATCAAATTATTTTTTGTACAACTCAAACCCAAGATTAATCGATTAACTTTTCATGAGGACACCTAAGTCATCCAGTCATGCCAAAAATGACCCCGGTAAATCCACAAAAAAGTTTCAAGGTTTGATTTTTAGAACGACAACAAAACGCTCAAGCGGGGTCCGCGGTCAAAAGCCAGACGTTACCCAATCAGAATTGATGGAGGTCAGATATGTCCAATCGGAGGCTTTAAAAGAGGTTACACACCGACGACATACTCTGTAAAGAGAGACTCTCAAATAAAACATAGGTCACACCACCGTCTGTGGTTTGTACCACATTAAATTGACAAGGTGATCATCAACAGTAAAGGTAATATAACATATGTGTTATGTATATACACACTACAGGTTTATAACATATCACAGGTACATGTAATGCAAAAGAAAACAGTATCTTAAGTTTTTCTATATCTATCACAGAACGACCTCAATAGGGTTTTGAACATTGGTGCTGTATTTATCGCGAGGTCACACATCCAAAGAGTCTATTACGGACGTATGTCACGAATGACGTTACTAAGTCTGTTCCGCTTGTCTGATTGAACAAGGTCGGTAACAATAGATGCGATATGAAATATTGCCAGGTATACAGACACTGCCGTTTATGTGTAATATTACGGTAAATTGACGACAAGATCGGTAACAAAAGAAGTGAAATGAATATCTTCAAGTATAAACACAAAACCGTTTATATGTAATATTACGGTAAATTGACGACAAGGTCGGTAACAAAAGAAGTGAAATGAATATCTTCAAGTATAAACACAAAACCGCTTATGTGTAAAATTACGGTAAATTGGCGACAAGGTCAGTAACAAAAGATGTGAATGAAATATTTTCAAGTATAAACACACAACCGTTTATGTGTAAAATTACGGTAAATTGACAAGGTTGATTACAAAAGATGTGAATGAAATATCTTCAAGTATAAACACTCAACCGTTTATGTATAAAATTACGGTAAATTGACAAGGTCGGTTACAAAAGATGTGAATGAAATATCTTTAAGTATAAACACACAACCGTTTATATGTAAACTTATGGTAAATTGACGACAAGGTCGGTAACAAAAGATGTGAATGAAATATCTTCAAGTATAAACACACAACCGTTTAAGTGTAAAATTACGGTAAATTGGCGACAAGGTCGGTAAAAAAATATGTGAATGAAATATCTTCGAATATAAACACACAGCTGTTTATGTATAATATGACGGTGTATTGTTATTCTGATGTAGCAGCCCACGTTTTAATTGTAAATGTTGTACATAGTTGTATGCTCGCTTTCTAGCTTCCGGCTAGGGGGAATTTCCATTGAGCTCAGTCGGTAGAGCAGCGGACAAGTAAGCCAAGGGTCGCGGGTTCGAACCCGGCTGGCTTCACACTACTACTCCTTGAACTTTTACACTGACATTCTATCGTGATTTACAAGTAGGTGTACATCAGAACACTTCACTCTGATCTCTATCAGCATTTGCCACGACGCTCTGTTTGTAATGGAAATAAAATATACGTTACCACTCAGTGTTAAGTTATTTATAGTAAATATATTTCTTCTTATTCAAATGTCTTTGAAATCGAATCAATTATTTCAGATATAGATGTACGTTGTACCCTCTCAGGCCCACTTTGGAAATTAACTTGAAATGTTTCTAGTCGATTTTTTTAATTGTTGTTTTGTTCTGCCTTTGATTGGTCGCTCATTTCGCGTCCTTTTTGTGATACTTCGTCCGGCGCCGTTTCAAAGAAATATATAATGTACTTAAGCTCAGCAACTCCTACGTTTCATACATGTAATCTCTATTTCCAAAATATCTACAAGATTTCGACGTTGTTCAAACATCATAATTGATTGCAAAACAGACAAAGTAAAAATGCCTCTTTGTGTACTACGTCATTTAAAACAACGTGCATTTTTTAGTCTATGCGGAAATAACCTTAATTTTCAAATCAAGAAAGCAGGTTATATTTCTATTTTAACTCAAACATCGTATTAACCTACAGTAAATTGCAAACAAAATATAGGTATCACCAATGATCCTGAACAAATGAAAATAATAAAGGACACAATGCTGTGATAAAACCATATCGAAGAAACCAAGGCATATTTTAACCAGAGGTTCATGAGGCTATAAATGGTGGGAATCTCAGCGATTTCAAAAATAAATCCACGAAGCAAAGTACCTTGGGTTGGGTAAGGACATCAGGAACTAGTTTACAATAAAATTGTATGTATCTCTTGATGCCAAACAATGGTATATATTGTTATGAGGTGGGGATCTCAAGGATAAAAACAGATGAAGCCCAGACACACAGTCTCTAAAGAATTTGCTATGTTAGTTAATTAGTTAGTTTAGTTAGTCAGTCTGTCAGTCAGTCAGTCAGTAAGTAAGTAAGTTAGTTAGTTAATTAGTTAGTCAATCAGTTAGTTTGCAAATTAGTTAGTTAGTTAGTTAGTTAGTTAGTTAGTTAGTTAGTTTAGTCAGTCAGTCAGTCAGTCAGTTAGTAAGTTAATTAGTGAAATATTTTTAAGCGACCTTAGAACCGATTACTATTTTTTATATAGGTCTGTACGGATTTAAAAAATATATCCGTTTTGCTCGTCCGACAGGTTTGGAGAACCACAAAGAACAACATTGATTGTGACACTACAATATTGAGAAATGTTATTGAATACAAATTTCACGTTGTCTTCTATATAAAATACATTCTAAAAATAATGCACAACATTTTCACATTCATTTCCACACTCACATGATGGATCATTAATTATATTAACTCGAAACACATCATATTTTAAACTGCTACAAGCATGTCGCAACCCACACCCCTTCCCACCCCCACCCATACCCCTACCCCAACCCCCATCCGAACCCCTGATGGCAGCCCCTTCATTTATACAATTTCGAATCCCCATTACTCCAGAATACTTCAGAATAAATATGGTTGATATCCATTGCTTAGTAGTCGGTAAAGAGTCGCTTAAAATGATTACTTATATTTCGCGTGAGATTGATTTTCGCTTTAATCCGCGAGGAGAGTAAATCGCGAATTAAAAAATGGAAAATCCTTTCCGATTATTTTAGCAAAAACAACACATTTGGATGACGGTCAAGCTATTAGTTGCCGATATATTAGTTGTGCGAATTGTATGACGCTTATAGTTCATTATTCGCGAATTTGCAGCCATTTCTAGATCAGCGTTTGCGAAATCATATATTCTCTTATATGTTTGAAGAGATAAGTTCGCGACATAAAGTATGTATTCGCGAAATCTTAAGTGATCTACAGTAACTTGATGGGAATACAAAATGTATGAAACGATACCAAAATGTGTTCTAAATAATTTCTATGAATATACCTTTAATGGAACATGAAGTACAATTTTGTTTGGTTTATATTACAAATTCCCTGTCTCAATCAACCATCTACGGATCACTGATCTGCTGTTCAATGACAAGCATTACAGAGCCATGGCAGATAAGTAATAAACGGTCGAAATGATGAAATTGTGTCTGTAAACTGTAACGGTTTCATAATTTGTAAAATTATATAGATCATACACTAGCATGCAATAATAGATAGGCATACTAAATATCTAATCATTTATCTGATGTGGTACGATAGCGGTGACATTTTAAGTTGATATTTCCGTCTTTCCAGCAATTCATCCTAATAAATAAAGTGAATCATTGTTATTATAATATACCAGTATAAAATAAAAGTGAACACGGCAGTTTAACACAGAACACATAGACATATGTCTCATACCGTTTATGTTTAGAAGCTGAAATGGCGAGTAAACTGTCTATTCGCAAGGCACAGGTACACGTGCCGGACACGTGTGCATGGTGTGATAGTGTACAGGACGTTAACTGGTACTGTAATGACTGTCAGGAGGCTTTGTGTGACAAATGTAAGGAGACCCATCAGCGTGCGAGGAGGACCAGAAATGATGACGTTGTACTGATAAAACAGGCGAACAAACAAGGCGATGTGGTACTACCAGAAGTATGTAAGGTACACCCCGGTAAAACATGCGATCTGTTCTGTACAGAGTGTAACGTCACCATATGTTCAATGTGTTTTACAACAAAGCATAAACAACATGCATTCAAACATTTTGAAGAAGAAGTGGACTTACAGAAAAAGATGTCAAAGAACATGGATCAAAATTGAAGGCAGCGATAGATTCTATCGTCACCTCAGTCTTGGCCGAATTATCATCTTTGTTAGAGGAAGAAGACAAACTCCTAAAACAAGACTGTCTACCTGATGAGACCAAAGTGACAAAAATAAAACAGTTGATCAGAGAATTAGAGCAACAGTCAGAAAATCCATCCGGTAAAGCATTGTTTGAGCTTACGGGAAAGCTACGGACATCTGTACCGCTGTATGATGTTACCGAGGACAGTAAATTACCATGTCCATTTAGCTTTGTAACTGGTCGATATAACACAGAACAGCTGCATTTGATGATAGGACACATTAAGAAATCGGCTTGTAGTGCAAAAAAAGAAGTAAACAGTCAACATGTCCGAACTCTTTCTGCATTCCATGTCACTCAAAAATGCTCCATCACATCAATATGTTGTACAGACGACACCCGTGCCTGGATAGCAGCATTCGGATCTAAAAATATAATCCAAGTTGATAATAAGGGGATTGTCACAGAGACAGTTAAGCTGGATTCGGAACCGCGGAGTCTGGCTTTCACATACACAACAAACCTACTTATGACACGTCGAGATATTTCATCTCTAATACACAAACTGACCAAAGACAAGCAAGTAAGGATATTTGCTGACGTTAGTCCATTAATTGCCTGGAATATAAGTGTCAGCGAAAATGAAGTGTTTGTTAGCACTGACAAGGCCACTATATTGGTGCTGAATACGTCCGGGAAGAAGGTCAGACAACTATCTGTTGGTCAGAGCGGAAACCGTTTCGCATGTTTAACAGGAGGGTATATTGCGGCTATTACTGGTGGTATTTATAGGAACGAACTTATTATCACCAACCAATTAGGTGAGGTCATCCACACGTGGAGTGGAGAACTGGAGAATGGTCAGAAGCTGTCACTGACAAAACAGAATACTATAGCTTGTGATAGATATGACCGAGTATTTGTACCGGACATCGACACCAACCAGGTGTACGTCATCTCTACAGGAAGTGAGAAACAAGCCAAGTCTTTCCTGGACAAGGAGCATGGCGTTGAGTCTCCGACCAGTGTGTGTGTAGACAAGTGTGGACATATTTGGATCGGCTGTGTTAGTGGCAGAGTTCATGTGGTACATCTGTAACCCAAAACCAGCCATTGACAGAATAACTGTTATTACTATTTAGGATCCTGAAAATATTAACGTGCACACTTTTAACACATTTACTGCAACAATATCTAACATCTGAAAATAATTAGCTGACATTTGAATCATGGTTCCAGCTGAAATGTATGACATCTGCATTTGGGTTAATGTTCTATATATAATTGAACAGAAAAAAAATTATGTTTTCAAATAGATACATTCTTTGAAAATTACCTCCTCAGTTTTGTATGTTTCACAACTGGATTGCAATGTTAGGTGTCCAACGTACATGTACTTATCTGAATGTTTTCTTCTGTCTTCGTGTTCTCGCGTGGTCACGAGACCGGCACGAAAGACTACATTAACAATTAATTGGTAATTTTAGCAAGAGCACCCCATTAACATATATAACGGAGAAAATGCTGTAAATTCGTTTATTTCATGTACAGTTATTCAACGGCGTTAGAATTGGCATTAATTTACGAAGTGCCAATGTATTTACTACTTTTGAAATAATTTTGACGAGGTTTGACATTAGCGTAAGAACGTACAGCATTTTTCGGTGTTTACGTACAAATACATCCATGCTTTTATCTATTTCATAAGCATTGCTTTTGGGTAATGGGGGTAATTAGGTGATCTATGACGATTATGGAGTAAGTGTTAATGTGCATGCCTCATTATTTGGAAATCTGTTTAAAGTATCGAAGTCAGATTAATGAAGCGAACAAAAATTGATAGACGAATGCAAAGGGTAATTATTTATTTCATGAATCGTTTATTGACGATTGCTATCGTATAATGTATAGTGTAGAAGGTTTTGATAGTACATAAAAGTTTGTAGATTCAAAAATGGTAAAATTCACTGTCCTCGTCGTTGCCATGACAGCCGATCCAATCTGATATCGCGTCTTGTTTGTAAACAATTATAATTTCATATTTTGTGAAATTAAATAAAAATATACACTATTATGCAATAGTAGATCGGCATACTAAACATCTAATCATTTCAGTGATGTGGTACGATAGCGGAGACAATGTAAATTGATATTTCCATCTTTCCAACATTTTTTTTCTTTTAAACAAAGTGAATCATTGTTAGTTGAATATAGCAGTATCATATAAAAGTGAACAAGGCAGTTGAAATCAGAACACATAGAAATAAGGATGTGTCGCATACAGTTTATTTAAGTTGTTTAAAATATGAAATGGCGAGTGAATTGCTTAATCGAAAGGCACAAGTACAAATACCGGACACGTGTGTATTGTTTGATGGTGTACAGGACGTGAACTGGTACTGTAATGACTGTCAGGAGGCTTTGTGTGACCGCTGTAAGGAGGGTCATAAACGAAGACAGGCCCTTATTCAGGAGTGGAATTATATCCCTCAAAGGGCAATACATACCTTGATGGGGTCAACGAAAAGGAGAGTAAGAGCAGCGACTGACCCGCAGGTGGGCACACATACTACTGATTTGGATAAGAAACCGGTGTAGCGTACCCTTGTTTTGCGGTATTTACTTAAACACCGTTTGTTAAAGACCAACAAAAAAAATGTATTTAGTTATGACAAACATACATCATGAACACATCATCAAATATTTAGGTTAATTAGCTATCGAAGTTAAACTTAAAATTTCTTTTTACAGCTATTATATATAATACACTATTATACGATTAAGTAAGTTTGAATAACAATTAAAACAAAAAATAATCATTCTTTTGGCATTACCGGCAAGGTGCTTCGCATGTTAAGAGATTCCATGTCGACATGAAAAGCCGATAATAAACACCCCTTATTCTGGAATGATATAGCCAAAAACAGGACACATAATATACTGTTTCTCATTTACCAATGTCAACATGTGCAACATAAGATTATCAGTGGAAATGTTTTATAACGGAGGAAAGGCGATTTTAAAGCGAAATGTGAAAATGTGTTGGTTAAACTGTGCAGAGGTGCTTGAAATAACAATGCAGTATATAGCAAAATTCATACACGTTAAAGATCACTGAAATATCGCTGCGGTCCTTGCGGTTAAAAAGAATTGAAGATAGTATTTGAAGAGCAACAACCACCTTTCCTTATCTGACATAAGAATAGAGATCCTGTGTTCACAGTATAGAGACACATATGAGGAGCTTGGACACAGTGAATACCGTGATTTGATATATACAACATCCGGTATACAGCGTGGCTGGAAATCTGCAAGACCAAAAGGAAAGAGCATAGTTTTTACCCATAGTTTCTCTAAACCTTTGTTGAACCACAAGGCAGATATGCATATCTTTCACACGCTTATCGTATTTTGTTTCTTCTGCGGTTAAACTTCCACAAATACCTAAAAGTGAATTTGCAACTATTAGCGTCCAGCACTGAATGTTTTTTATGCTACATTATTTAAATTCACCAATATCGCGATTATACAAGCTACACACAATATACAAATTAATGTCATAAAACAGAAACACTGTTTAATTCAGGAAAAAAAATTAAATATCTCTAATATAACTTCATGAAGTGCCGTGTTTACTTTGGTTACATTACATAGATTGGAGATAAGACAACACCGACAAAAATTGAAATGGCTACCGACTCACTCATTGAACATTTTCTATCAACTCGTCTCATGTATACGCAATGTGTTTTAATTAAAAGCAACATGTTGTTATATGAACATCGAAATATGTTTGTTTTTTTTACCGAATACTAATCTTACTCAATTAAAACGTCGGAAAAGAACATTAAGATAGTTCCAAAATACACTCGGAGAGTAACGAATAATCAGGCCCATGTGAAGTTAAAGGAATGTATCCGCATGTACGGAACAATTATATTACATAAAAATCTAAAAAACAAAATCGACATTTTATTACATTTTCACCAGTGAAATATCAAAAATTATTCATTCTATAAAAGTGATATTTTTCACTAGTGAAAAATATCACTTGTGCTGATTTGACCAATCAAATTAATTATTAGAAAATACCAAAATAATTGACCAATCAGAAAGTCCGACATATATGTCAGCACCTGGACAGGGGGAACTACTTTTTTAGGGAACCGTAGGCCAAGTTAGCATACGGGGTAGGTTTTTCATTGATAAAAAATGTAATAAACAGAATATCTAACTGATATCGAACTGTGCACTCGTGAAAAATATCAAAACATTAGCCCCACTCATGAAATAAATTTGGTATTACTGAAGACACTGTTAGATATCCTCTATTTCTTTAACTACATTGTGTAAATACTATATACACATTTAAGCGTTGATCATACTTTTCACTGGAAAGTTTCGCTTAATTTTGATAATGCTAATGATAATTGTCTGCAATGCTCTAGTTGTATCATTCCGCTAATTCGTTTTAATTGTTTTTGCTAAAAATTGAGGGAAAATAAGAACGTTTGCAATACAGTTCTCCTGTGAAAGGAGACGTGTTCCTTGTTGTCGTTAACTGGACACTGGCATCTCGGTTGCCGTTTATGTGCTGTCTATTTTCTTTGATATGTATATCCTATATTCACTGCTCCTTTTATGAGTGCTGCATGAGATTCCTTCACCAATAAGAAGGGAAATATTCATATGATTGCTGACGGAATGTATTATAAACAAGATACAAATTTAATTTTAATAGTAAGTACTTACCATGAAGTTGATAAAAATAACGTTGCATCGAACTCGATAATCACTAGACGATACGTACACTGCACACACACAATCCACATGCCCAATATAAACCGGAAATGTAAGCATGGCGGGTAATACAACGATACGGTCGTCGGATAAGCGGATTTAAAAAAAACAACACAAAAACCGTGTAATATATTTTTTATTTTTATTTTTTTAGGCCTAGTCAATAGATATATAAGGTACAGTAAACAATATGGAAACTAGTAAATTAAATCAGTGTGTGAATGAAGTATGACGAGTGAGAGCCCTCTTGTGAGAGGACAAATATTGTAATGTGTATTGCTATAAATCTGAGTGAATAAAATGTTTGTTTGAAAAAAAAAAAAAAAAACAAGGGAACAAAGGCATCTTCCCACTTATGATATATCGTATATGAACGTCCGTACCAGGAGAAACGAAAGACTAAGCATATCTACAAATCGAAAAGATTGACCTTTTCAAAATGAATGCAATGTTATTTTTCTGGTTGTTTTTCATATCGATACCAATATGTGTATCTGGGGACACGGATTTTTTTCTTGAATTACTTGATATCTGTCGGCGATCATTTCTCTCGTGTGAAAGTGGTTCAAAGAATGTCTACTGTAGTCGTGACCGGATGTGTGTTTACTATGATAACTGTTGTTTTGATGCCGCAGCTGTCAAAGAGGGAGGAAAAGACTTAATCGAAGATGATCAACACCGACAATACCTTCAAATGACAACATGTGAAGTAATTAACTTCGGAAAAGATGATTTAATAAGGCGTTTATGATATCATCCTGCCCTGTGTTGTGGGATAGTGACATGGATACCAGGCAAGCCTGTGAACTGCATACGGACACTGATGTCCGTGACATATTGCCCGTTTTTGAGTCTAGCACCAAGTTAACGTTCAAAAACCGTCATTGTGCAAAATGTCACAGTGTCCAGAATTATATACCGTGGTTATTATTGATCAAATGTTTACCGGAAATACGACCTCGTCACTGTCTTTAATCGAGGATGTGATGACAAAACTTCAGAGTGACCGTTGTAGTTACAGCTTCATACCACCTGATGATGTTACAGTACATCACTGCTATCAGGAATTCGACTACGCGATAATATCAAATTCTTCCGAGGGTAACAAAAGCTCAACCTGTCGAGACCGAGTGTTTAGTCCAATTGTAGTTCTAAAAGGAAGAAATACATTTCGCTATTATAGAAATTTACAATGTCTTATTGCTACAGAAGGTTCCAAGTATACAGATGTTTTGAATACTACATATTGTACGTTTCCTACATTAGAATTTGGTGGAAAATCTGCCTCGACATTGAGCAGCCTGATCGATTTCTCCTCAGTCCTTCGAAGAAGAGTGACGAAATGTAAGGAAGATGAAATTCAGTTATCTGATGAGGTAAGAAATTAACGTTTATGGTGTGCAAAGGTATAGATTTTTTTTTTGTTCGATGGAGATGTATTGCCTGGTTAAACGGCCTCTTGATAGTCATTATTATGGTTCATCACATTGTAGCGAACATGGAGTCAATGTTTAGCTTGGCTGTTTAGCGTCGATGTGTATTGCAATCCGGAATTGCAATTCAATAAAAAATTTAAAAAAATACTGACGAATTCATATCGAAAAGACACTCATTATTTGTATAGAGCCGGTATATTTTATTAGAAATGTCGTCTCACAAAGTTATTCCTGATAATGGTTGACCAAAAATATAGTAAATGTATAATTCTGGTACTTTCATTTTAAACAGATTAATTGTCATTGTACTGTCCAGCCCGTTCAGAACCAGCCGGTGGAGAATGTGTTGATATTAACTATATAAGCGACGGTTGCGTACTAGATCTCTTGTTTGAAGTAAATAACGTTGTTGACACTTCTGACATATTCGTGTCTCAAAGCTTCTGCAGAATTATGGACGCCATTTTGGTGAATTTAGGTAACCATACGAGATCAAAACCACACTATAATCTAGCGTCTGCTTTAGGAGTCGGTATTGTCCCGTCGATACAACGGAATTCTGGGCAGAGTTGCTCTGTCATTCAAACACCCATTAATGTCAAAGGAATAAAGCTCACTGATGATACACTTGAATCCGAAAGGTTGTGGATCGCAAATTTCCTCAACAACTACACCGTAAGGAACACAGATGGCAGCTTTATCAGACATATAGCAGATGTACGAGATATGTTGTGTAAGACGAATGTTTCCTTTCGTAATCCGTTATATCTCCAGGAGATGCTTTCAGTCGACAATGATTTACCCTGTCCGACAGTAAAACTACAATATAGCGGAAACAAGTCTGACAGTGAAAGCGAGACAAACAATGTATCGCTTTCATATTTCCATCTCCATGGGATTCGTATTTCACCATTGGATGTTGTTTTCGCGAAGGGAGACCACTTTGTATGTATTGATACACTTTTGTCGAAATATCAAGTTAATTATCCACAGTACGATATTATGGACAGCTACAGAAGTTATATTAATACAGCATGTGCGTCTTTATCAATGGTGTGTATGATTTATTGTCTTATTCTGTATTCTGTCATTCCAATTTTTCGTGACGGAAAGTCCGATATGCTAATTGCCCTAATATTGTTCTTACTTCTTGCCTAAACATGCTTCTTCATTTTCTCTCAATTTGAAATTCAAAACCATGTTTGCGAATCGGTTGGGGTAATTCATCATTTTACATGGTTATGTGCATTTTTTTCATGTTTTTCTGTCCATATCGCTTAAATGCTGAAATAAGAGATCTCCGAACCTACAGCAGATCGGAAAGAAGGATGGCTACAGTTAAGTACATGTTAGTTGGCATTTCTTTACCTTTAATTGTCATTATCTGCATCAAAACTACAAACTTACTTTCGGCACCTGCAGAGATATGGTACGGTGGACGTCTCTGTTTTATTTCAAAAATATTTGTCCAGATATTTGGTTTTGTTGTTCCAGTATGTTTGATTTTTTGTGGAAACGCCATTTTGCTGATTTGCATTATTCAATATATGACCTCTACATCTATTGCTGCGAATTCAAGCAGGTCTAACGTGTTGGTGTTCATCAAGATATCAACAGTTATGGGGTTAAGTTGGATTATCGGCATTGTGGCAATACTGTCTCAGTCCGATATACTTCTTTTAGTTTTCGAAGTCCTATTTAATTTTGCAGGGAACTTTTATATCAATTTCCTTTTCGTGCTCAAGTCGTGTCAAGACATTTTACAAGGGCTATTTTCAGCAGTTAAAATGCAAGTCTTCAGCAGGACATACTACGTCTTGAACATACTTGCTGTTTCGGCCAAAACTGTAATGTTTTCATACTTTCGTCTGCAAGGGATCATCAGTGCACTATTGTATTGTGTTCGCGAACGGAGACTAAATTTTGTGCACCGAAGCTTTATTAACACAACAAAAGCATATACATTTGTATATCAATAATCTGTTTGATATATTGTCTTGTTCACTTTTGTGTTTTCCCATCTCTCCGAGATGGATGTCTGATTTGCTAATTGTCTATGTACATTTTGTAATCTTCTTATTTTTTGCCAAAACCTGCTGTTTGTTTTTTTTTTTTTTTTTCTAGGCGTTGTTTGTCAATGGGTAGGAATAATTCATCATTTTTCATGGTTAGGAACGTTAACATTCATGTTTTTTTCTATCCGTATCGATATCAGGCTATGGATATCTAACCTATATCAAATCAGATATGTTCATCATAACAGTTGAATACATGTTAGTTGGCATGTTCTTTCGGTTGTCATTAACTGTGCAAAATATTCATTTTAGCAGAGAAATAGGATGGTGGACTTTCGTCTTGTTACTTGGACACGTAGCATACATTTTCGGTTAAAATTAAAATTTATGATACGATGTTGATAATTGAATAGTGAAACGTTTAAGTTAAACATATACACAGTGTCTTGTACTTGGCGATTGTGTGAAATCCAATACAGCAATTACGTAATCATTGCATACCATGGCCATTGTACTACCTAATACAGCTTTTGATACACAGCCTATTTCAGGTAAATCCACCCGCTTTGTCGGTTCTACTGTATGAAACTCTCATCTGTATTCATTTTATTGATTTTTTAATTTATTTTGTATATCTATTTTGTTGTTGTTGTTGTTATGTTCTTGTTTCTTATATTTTTTTTTGGGGGGGGGGGGGGGGGGGTTGTTGCGTGTTTTTTTTTGTTCTTTGGTTTTTACTTATTTATTGATTTTTTTTCTCTCTTTCTTCGCGTATAGGGTGTCAGGACTCACGATTTTGAGTAATTACATACGTTTTAGTCAAACGTAGCCTAAGTTAAATTCGCGTCAGTACCGTGAAATATGCTTTGCCATTACCTTTATTACCTAGAGGCTAGAGGGGTTATCATTATAAACGGATTAAGGCACTGACAAGAGACTGATGCGTCACTAATGCTACAATATACAGTTTACGTTACTTATCTGTAACTGGAACTGTATCATTTTCAGAGTAAAAGTATGCAAAGTATATATATGTAAATATATATAAACCGACCGGCGTTCAATTCATGCTTAGCCATGGGTTAAATATCCATACACGGATACGATAGGGATATCGTGATATATAATATATATATATATATAACTCTTGTATGTGGATATTGTGTTATATGTATCATTATTGCATACATATAGTGCTGTATGTATTACAAGTGTATACAGATAGTGTTGTATATATAACAAGTGTATACAGATAGCGTTATATGTATTACAATTGTATACAGATATATAGTGTTATATGTATTACAATTATATACAGATAGTGTTATATGTATGACAATTGTATACAAATATTGTATAATGTATAAATATGTATTACTATAGTATAAGGATAGTTTGCTATGCGTATTATTTATTTGGAAATTATGTGATACGTATTACTACTGTATACAGGTTAGGTGGGACTTGTTTTATTATTGTGCATAGATAATGAGTTATATCAATTACCATTGTACATATATATATATATATATATTGAGTATTTCCTCTGTATACGAATATTGTGTAATAGTTGTGCATGTATCAACGTGGAAAATGTATTGATGTTTTAAACTACTACTGTAATAGTGTAAATGTCGAGAGATCAAACAATGATGAAAGAGTGAGGGTTAATGTGCTTAGTGAGATTTTCTTAATATAATATAAACTGTAAACGGTTACTCTATAATTGATTTATTGTGTTCACTTCCAAACTAAATTTGGTGCTTATCCTGTGATCAAGAATAATTTTCTATCAATCGGAAATGATTTGTTTTAATTTTATCATTCTCTTTACTTTTGTTCTACCAAGAGCAACTTAGAGGAAGCTGCACTGCTAACCTAACATCTATAAGACGAATGAAAATAAATATATAGATCTGTAAGGAGACTATAGAAAAACGACAACGAAACAACAATAAACAATAACGACAAAATAATAACGACAAAATCATGTAAACATAAAAGTAATCAAACGATATCAAAATGTAAACAAAATTTCATATTTAGTATGACCAGGCGTTTCGGGAAAATAAGATTTTACTGATCTGTCGTCGACACCTGCCAGTTAAATCGGGTCAAATCCGGATTACATGTACGTAACACCTTCAAAATGGAATCTAGCTTTGAGACGTGTTAATTTCATTCATCGTTGTAAATTTCCGGAATTATTATTCATTTATTCGAAATTTTAAAAAAAGGGGGGGGGGGGGGGGGGGGGGGGGGGGGGGGGGGTTACTTAAAATGCTAATTATTCAGTTTTCCTGATTTTTCTCTCTGTAAATTAGTAAATCGTTAATCGAGTATTTCTAGCTAAAACAAATCTCTCAGTTTGCTAAACGTAAGTGTGTGTGTCTTGGTTATTTATTATTATTATTGTCGTTATATTTCTTTTCCCCTTTATTCTGTTGATAATTCCTGTTTTAAATTCGATTTACACCCCTCGCGCGCTTTCATCAGTGTCAACAAACGTGATTAATATAAGTCAAAATGACTTGTATCTTAATTGTTATAAAATAGATACAGTTTATATTTATATAAATTCGAGTTACGAATAAGACATGGCAGTTACGTTTTGTGTGTGTAAGTGTACATTTCATAGTGTTTAACGTTTGATCATTCATGCATGAAAGTAGCAATGCTTAAGATGACTAGATGTTTTGCTCAACATCTAAGCCAGCTATTTATATATCTATATTGTATTTACTCAGTATAAAGGTAACTTTTGAAATCGATTTTATCCCTCGACTACTATTAAATGTGTGTAGTGTTAGTATGGGCATTAAACAGTCCTGCTAACCTTAAACACACCTGTACTCGGTGTTACCGCGGAACCAATCAGACAAGAGATGGACGGAGCTTGTTACTTTCCTTCTCATTTTGCCTCACAGAAATATACGTTTGCTATGAAGGTCAGATAACGGTTGACCATAAAGTAGGTCTTGCATCTTGTGTAGTAGTATGGTGATATTATTGTTGTTTCGTGTATTGTATATATTTAGATATATTTCGTGTGTGAACTCCCCGTTGTTGACGTCATTCATTCCTCTTTGACTACTATCATGAAGATTATGTATCAAGCTCGTGTATATTTAAACAGAACATTTATATGAACATAAACGGAAATTCAGTCATCCCATTTATAGGATATTATCAATAAATTTTGTTTATGCACATTTAATACCATATTTTATACCACAGAAAGCCAAATAAAGATCATTACAAAGGCGTAAGCAGGGGAATCGGTGGTAAAATTAGTTTCACATACCAATAATAACGAATTATAATACCCAGGAATGCTAGATTGTAAGGCAACATTCTCTTCATACCGGCTATAGAGAAGTATTGAAATCGACGATTTTGATTGGTCAACCCATTCTGACAGATCACTTGTTCTCTATATTGAAATGTGAAAATAAAATTGTTAAAGTACCTACAAGCTATCAGTAAGATAAAAGCCTGCAACCACAACAGTGAAGACCACCCGACACTGCAATAGCAACACTCTGCAAAAACAGAAAAATGCATCCATTCATTTCGATTAAAACCCATATGTGAAATGGATTGAACATCAGGTAAAGCCTATGTAAGTTATTTCAAAATCAGAATAATCAAAATTTATGTTCACCTGGACTATTCTGCAGCGCTATTCATTATGACAAGGAAATATTGAGCTTATTTCAAAGTGTAAAAGATAATCCATTATACCAACTATATTCATGTCATTGGTGAAATTTAATGATAGGCTGCCGTGCACTTACTCTTTGGGAAGTCATAAAGTACATCAGTACATTTCAAAACTTGACATGCAAAAACATTGATATTTGGGGAAGAAATTCAGATGATCTTTTTTGAAAGTTTAATGTTTGGTACACTTATTTAAGTCTGATTTTAGCTCCACTGTTGCTAATTCTCACTTTCTTATTGACATGTAAAAATAGTGTGCGTCTTTTTTTTTACAATACTCGAATGAATTGATTTTCCCAAAAGGAAGTAAAAGTTGATGATTTAATTCTATAGTAACGTAAATAAAAAACACAATGCAATATAGTATAAGATAGTAAAAATTTATTTAAACAGATTTTCAGTAAATTCAGTGCAGTCATAAAGCTGCCAGATAAACAAAATTATAAAAAGAAATAAGCTCACAATAACACACCACACACAATTAAAATGTCAGTTTCATGTCACCTCACTTAATATATCTATGTATCGCGATCCTCTCGATTGCAGGGTCACGTGTGACGATGTAAGTTACGCCGTCTAGATATCTCTAATTGATTGTCATTTGTGATTTCAATGGACACCATGTTCTGTGGACAACAATGAAAGTAGCGTATATTAGAAAATATCATCACAAACCACAGACTTTGTTTTCGTAATACTAATTCGCCTACGTCTATTTTTATACATATTATACTTGATGAAATCGCCCTCTTTTTGGACTAAAAACAGTGTGTAAGGAATGTTATCAGTGTAATTACCGTGGTCCAGTCTTCCTTAAGGATATCGTAACCACGGGTAGTATTTTCCGCGGTCAAGTCGTCCAAGACCGTGCCAAAAACTGTCTAACACTTCCCTGCGAAAGCGGCTGTTCTTTCTCCGATGTCACTCCCAGGTAAAAACATGAATAGATACATTTTTGAAATTAATGTGTGCATTAGTCGATAGATAAAATAAGAAATCATCATGATATAAATGTGAGTACTGATTTTTCCCCAACATGCGTGGGGTCATCACAACATTTGCTCTCTTGAAATATTTACCATGAATCGCTTAATCTATTTCATCTGTTTCGAAATTTATAATTCTGATACGAAAGATATACAATCAAATATTTATAATTACATTAAGATGTAGTTCCAAATCTACGCGTCTGTATTTTTAGTCCAATTCAAAAATAATTTTGCTTATTCATATCGTTCAGAAATAATATCTTATTCTCCCGATAACATATAATGAATGTATATATCTGAATATTGAGTCGATACATTTCATACAAATATATCATGGGTGTCTGTGCAATAGTCCAGAATATTTGACACGAGGTACTGGTAATCGACCGATATTCTATTGCACGAGGCCGAAGGATATACTTATTTTATTCCATAATCACTAAAACACATTTAATATCACTGAAATCTCAACTTTCCTGTAGGTCTAGAAATCATCAAGACTGCCGTCTGGCTGTGTTGACATCTGAGTGACTTATACGCAGGAAAGGGTAGGACTTTATTCTGAAACGTTACATGTGTTCAATAGTTCGCACGTGACCAAATTCCGAAACGTCACAGGTGTTCAATAGTGACCGTGCAAGTCATTTTAGCCGTGCAATAGTTCAAAATATATCGTATAGATACGGAAAATCAAACGCATTATGTAATTAAATAAGTATTTATATAATAATCCGAATTTTTATGTTAATAATTGTAGCGACTAAACAACAACTGTTCTGAATACATAATGAAAAAATTAGATGATCTGACCATACGGGGACATTGTACAATGTTTACTTGCCGAAATATACGCATTTTAATTCCAATCCAAACCGCCTCACAGCTTTAGGTCGCCATCTTTGCTCAAATCAAAGCATCTGTGCGTTTGAAAGAGTCAGTACTGCAAAGCTTCTAAACGATCTTGTAATGCAAATTTTAAGATTATGATAGAAACGAAATATGGATTTTAAAATAATTTGATTTCAATTACTTATTCTTTTGGTTAGCAAATCGTAGCATTTGTTTACAGTGAAAATTTGATGTTGCACTAAATACTGATCAAAATATTTTTATTTCGACATTTTTTATTTCTTTCACTTCATTTCATTTTGAGTGTTAATTTAGATTTCCCAATAAATTCGCGGGAAATGAATTTGATGACGTAACCGGAAGCCGACATGCTATTAGAACGTGACCCGGAAAACATGCATGACGATAATAAAAACAGAAGATCACTGAACGTTATACCGGCTTATTTTCTCATTTTTTGAGACACCAATGTACTAAAATACAACGGAAGGTAACACTGATTTTGTTTATCGCTATCGTATCAATTAAAATGAACAGTTATTGCGAAATAGCAGTAGTTGCTTCATCTAGTAGTTTGGCTAGACGGTAGACCTACTTTCGTTTTACAGTTTACAGATATGATCATATAAATAATTCATCTTCTCAACCATATTAATCTAATTACTTATCCGCTGATTTTGTCTATTAAGAATATTTGTACTTCTCATGTTCAGCGCATCTTTGTTTACAATTAATATTATGACTGGTCTGCAGGTCTGATCTGACTACCCTCAGCTGACCCTGACCACAGGGTCACGTTACTACGTATTCCTTTGTAGAAACGGCAGATTCCTCTGTATTGCTACAATTTTCTATCTTCTGGCAGAGACGTGTATATGATATACACGTCTCTGCCTCTGGGACGTTGGGACTCCACCTCTCTGTATTTACTTCATACTTATGTTTACCCACAGGGACATGAGAATTAGTTACAGTCTACATGTATGTTGAGACGTTTTGGGGGGCTTGATTAAAATTTGGCAAAAATGACATCCCCGGTGGTCATATATACGAGAATTCGAAGCTTAAAGGGGACAAACCCTTTGACTCGAGCTCATACAATAGTAACATGTCTTTGTACTCTATGACTCATAACCTGTCACAGTTTTACTGGATATGAGTTACAGGGTAAACAGACATACATGTACATGTATCAAGTGTGTCACATGTTATGTTATAACAGGAGAAAAAGAAAAGCAAGTAGCAATTAAAGCAGGGTTCGAACACGAGACCCTGCAAACTTACACTTTACCACTCAGCTACCTGGTCACTGGTGCACTTAACAAATGTTTCAGGAGTCTGCGGTATGTTTGTGTTTGTCTCCTTGTGGTATATATTACCAGTAATGTGGAAAACTTTAAAAAAAAATTGAGATTGTTCCATCACTGGCAACCTATGTCTTTCCCTTGGTTGTCATTTAGATGAAGAAGATATTTATCAATTTAATCTCTTTCATTTTATCATAGTTTATTTGTGCGTGCAAATTGGTATGTATGATTTTGAAAACAATATTTTAAATAATGTTTATGTCTGACATGTAGCCAAATAATTATATATCATTTTCTGTTTTACAGTCCGTATTTCTAGTAAACCGATCATGGTATTATAATTACCCCGAGTACCGATCGCATCGTATTTTTGACAGAAAATGTGAAAAAAAAGATGTGGCCGCAGGCGTGCCCTTCTACCAAACTGATACCATAAATTAATTACAGCATGATAAAATTTTTCTCAAAGTTTTATAAAAGGGCACACCTGCGGCCAACAATAAAACAGCAGTTAAAGGTCTGCAAAACAGCTGATTTTCAGAAAAACGCTGGTTCCTATGGAAACTAAGGACGCGAAAATTCCTCTTTCGGCGAATATTAATCACAAAAGAATTAATTACGAAAAATATTACGTACTTTAGAAGGTAAAATCAACAACACATGGTTAAGATACTAGATTTTATTTTTTATCAAATCTGGGGCCGATTTTACCCCCAAACGGACTTTATCCTTTAATCTCTTTCATTTTATCATATAAAAACAGAGAATATTTCCCCAAATATTAATTGTAATCGCTTTACACATACCTTGTATTACTGACCAGGATTGATGTTTAAACAGGAATGAACTACACATTCTTATAAAATATTTACATTACCAAAAACATTGAATTTTGGGGGGAAAAAAACATGCAAGATTTTTTTTTAGAGTCAGACGGGTTAGTAGAGACAAAGTTTTTACTGTATTTGGTATATTAGCTGAAGTCATGAAAATGTGAAATTAAAAAAATATCAACTTTGGTTATTGATCAGAGAACTGTCAACAACAAATTTAAAAAGAATGGAATTTGGTTTTTCTCAGTCAGTTCTGATGGCCCATGTAAACACATTATGAAGATATAGAATTAAGTTCATTTTACACAATTACCAGCTTCGATTTAAATTTTTTTAAATTATGTTCCTCTGTGTATAGTTTTTTTGTTTTTGTTATCTTTTTGCAGGGTTTTGTTTTGTTTGTATACGCCCGGTAAAAGACGGGACGTATTATGTTATTGTTTTATAAATCCTTGCAGAGATATTTTGAGTCAAGTATATAAAAGAATATGATTCTTGACAACTTGCATTGACTACAATTAGAATTTAGCTTTCAAAATCCATTGCGCTCCACATTATATTGTTTGTTGACATGTTTCTGTGACATTTTCACAATTATTACATTACTTTTTGAATACTGTGTTATATATTATTTCTTAAATCCACTCGAACATAGAAATATTTCCTTCATTTCCCAAATCTGAAATTGAAATAATTGTGGAATATACATGTATGTGTTTGCAGTAATAAGAAATATTTTTTAAACATTCATATTAACCTATTTGGTGTGTATCAATACAAAAATACTTGTTGACATGATACTGCATTACT
This sequence comes from Pecten maximus, assembly GCF_902652985.1. Lineage (NCBI taxonomy): Eukaryota > Metazoa > Mollusca > Bivalvia > Pectinida > Pectinidae > Pecten > Pecten maximus. Next base: position 6,881,195 of record NC_047022.1, on the reverse strand, counting down.
TTTGGTCTGATTTCAATACACAGGATGTCAGATTTTATTAATCAATATATCTCGCAACCTCACCTTCTAACAGGTCAAAGACCTTTGGCTTTGATGAGACTAATAAATGAGTATTCAGAGTTTCCTCTTGCCCTACCACCGGAAGTTAGACACTGACAAGCTCTCACACAGTTGTTGACTTTGGTTTAGGAACACATTCTCAAATGACAGATGATCATATTCTAAATAAGGGTTGGATTTTCACTAATTTGAAGAGTTATGCCCCTTTGTTTTCTTTCCTATACATCTTATTCTAGCCGATTGCCATTACTATTTGTTTCCAAATGGAATAGAATATTGTATTGAGTCACATTGACTTCATTTCTCCAATTCATCCAGATCAAGAGATCTAGAAGGTACAGAAAGGTGAAACTTTACAAATCCATTTTAGTTTCCATGCAGGTAAGATTTTAACATTTTATTAGTATGGTTGTTTTACATTCAATTGTTGGGGAGAGAGGACATATTCATCAGATATATATATCCTATATAACAAGGTTTACACTTGCTTATTTGTATACCTAAAATTAGTTTCCTTTCTTTTGATAATATCTCTGTGGTTATAGTCACTCACATGAGTCTTTATACTTCCTTCTATTAAATATCTTCAAAAGTTTCATCTCATTTATTTGTTTCCAGTTTCTTTTTGGTTAAACAATTGACATATTTAGTGGTTTTTGATTTTCAAAATTAACTTTTTGTTTTTCGATACATGTACATCAATATTTTGCATGTCTCTGTAACATCAAATGTATATATATATAGAAATGCTCTGCTTCTTCCTTTTTAACAATAATTTTAATAAAATCTTTTGTTTGGTTAAGACATCTTGAATTGACGGATCTGTCAGATCAGCACATATTCAGCACAGTAGTCCAAGATAACATTCTGGTTCAATTGTTTTTTCTTCTGTATGGCTTACTTGATGATCTTTTCAAACTTGGTCTTGGGCATTATTTGGCTGGTCTAATTTTGTTTAAGAATCTTGAGGCACTATGCTGGCTCCCAAGGAGGAGGGGTGGGACACAAAAGGACAATTCAACAATTCAAATGCACATGCATTCTGATTGTACCAAATTTTGAATGCTGCTATATATATGTTTGTTTTAATGAATAACATTTACCTTCATTAAAGACCACTGGAGCCAGACGTGCAAAAAACCTTGAAATCTTCAACTGAATAACCTTGAGGCCAAGATACCTGGTATTGGGCCTGTAGTATGCTGGTGAAGTGTTACAAAATTCAAGGTCACAGCCGTCAAATATGTTTAATTGTTTAACCCCTTTTTTCTCAATATCAAAAAGAGGTCCAGAGAAGAAGGTGATATGGCCTCTTATTTGGTTGCTGCACAATACCTTAAGTACTCTTTCATACTCGGATGTCAAAGGTCAATGTCACTATTTCTGTCAAATGAAAACCAGTTGCTTGGAATACGACATGTAGCTTCAGATTTGAAAGACAAATGTAAAAGATAATGTAAATGAAGATAGAAAAATACTGCACATGTCAATGAAAGACCATGCTTTCCCTACATGAAAAAGTATTAGAACCCAATGCTACTGGTCACATAATACTTCTTTTATATATTCTTTACATGGATGGATAACGGTAACATTTTAAATACTTTAATATATAAATACTTATTATCGGTTAGCTTGTTAATATATATAATAATATGCGTTTATTGTAAAACGACTAATAAGGGCAGGGGATGAGGTCACGAATATGAACCATTATAAGTTCATATTTTAAAACGGAAACACCCTTTCAAATAATCTTAATCATAAAGCATTATTGATTACAACACCAATGGTGACGTGTCATACGTAGTTTTCAGAGATCAACTTTCTTAGGAAGCTGGAATGGCGAGTAAACTGTCCATTCGCAAGGAACATGTATACATGACCGACATGTATGCATGGTGTAGAGGGGTGTAATGACTGCCAAGAGGCTTTGTTTAACAATTATTGAGCGGTTTCTAGGAAAGTTCAAAATCCCATGAGCCAACACTGGAGAAGTGACCTGTCACGTTGCAATATTCACAAGTGCGCTAGGGAAAGTGTCTTTGATACAAACTCAATCATCTGCTTGACATAGTTTTCATTTCTGGCCATACATGTACGAAATTTTCCTTGTTCGGCGTGTAACTGAGTAGACGGTTAATGTTAACATAGCAATTTCAATTCGTCACTGTATTCAGCAGTGATGTGTGATCTTGTTATTCCCTTGTAAAATCAGGTGGCTGGCATTCTGTGATATAAAATATAGCATGAAATACGCATGAAGCAATTTTATTGGAAATATTATACTCATGAGGTGATAACTGACTTCCCAACGAGGTGGATATCAATTACGTGTTGTCCTAATATACACTTAGTTTGATATAAAAGCTGCACGTACGATATACAGGAAAATACATTAATATCATATAACATGGTATTTCAAATTAATGAAAACGGTCTACACGTTAATATACAACTTTATAGTCAACCCTTGTTTGACCCTATCCATAAATGTAGATGTCCGATTACATACATTGTAGCAGGGCGGATGATTAAGAGAATTGAGAAAAATCAAATTGAATTAAGTTAAATATTTTGTTGATGAAGATACGATTTTTTTATTCATTTATTTATTTTTATTTTTATTTTTTCGGAACGTGATATAGATATCTAACAATATTAAACACAGTTTTATGTTAATGGATAAGCAATCTCGAGGTAACTGATATTATTTGTCTGTACTCTTATGTGGGCTCTTTCACGACAGCTTCGTCCCTTTTTTCAAACTCCATGTTTCCTCTTATGCTTAACCAAAATTGTTTTGAAGGACAACCTGAACACAATTTTCATTTCCGTCTATTAATCATCCAGAGTTTTGTGTCCAGTTTCTCTGGAAAATAACGATCTCGGAATCTGGACCTTGACGCAAACCTTTTGGATTAGTTTCTCGAAACTATCGCTGCTGCGCCAACCAAATCTACAACAACGTCACGTATCACTATGGACATCTCGGAATACGCAATCAAGGAACCATGGAACCAAATAATTTCCCATAGAAGGTAATGTTAACGTTTACCACTGTACTGCTTAAATGGAGTTTTCAACACCGGTCCACTAGCCATAATTTAACAGAATATCATCTCGGAAACCTGTAAATAGAATGATTAAAAATTCTACCAATTTGAACTTTTTTTATATGGGGGCCACCACAGGGGCTTGGCACGATCTGGCTTGGCACGATTTTCCAAATGATGGTCCATATATATATTTATTATAGTGTCACTATAATACATTTAAGCATTGAACAGTTACCAAATGGTAGTATACAGTCGATATGAATACAATTTGGGTGACAGATAAATAGAATGTCGCCCGTTAGGTCGACATGAAATATTTTTCTGTCACCGAAATTGTATTCATATCGACTGTATACTACCATTTGGTAACAGTTTAATGCTTATATTTACATTCATAATTTTATTTATTTTATTTACTGTAGCTTAAGACGCGTTTAAATTTGCCGCTTCTCCTATCACTGACGTCATCAAGTTCAAATACCGGAACAGCCGAAATTTCCAGAAGGAATAATATAGTCCCCCATGTCGTTATCAATAGCAATCACATGAAATGTTTTTTGCACAATTTGGCTTTATATTATATTTTATAAACGTTTGTAGATATCTTCAAATTGTTCACAATTGCATAATTTCTGATTGTTTAAAAATAAAGCCGTTTTTCGGCGCATGATATACGGTTAACATTTAGAAGTGATGCGGCGTTGAATGGGTACTGCACAGGACAGACTCGATTCCTCGGAAACACTTATGTTTCTATCGACTGGATTTACGTTATTTTCAGAGGAATATCATCTCTTAAATTCTAAATGAACGTCGTCTTGACAGTAGGTGAAAAAGATTCCAAGGATATTTCATTAGAAACGGAATCCAGTCGAACCGTTCACATCAGTGTCGCTAACTTAGCAGACGATGTTCAACTTCACAGGGGCTCGATTTTGGAGTAAGGTAGGCCTTTGACATCAGTGAATAACCACATAACTATAATTCAGTATGCATACACAACCAGAAACCATGTCGATACTGCCGATTTTTCGCAAGATTAAAAAAAAAAATGCTGGACTTTAAATGTTGTCGTGACTAGCATTTCTGACAATTCGACAACGAGCCCCTGTGTGACGACAGTGACAATTTTTATTACTTCCTATAGATCAGGAATAGGGCTTATAATAATTTTGTGTCGAGACGGTCGACTTCATTTTTTCTATTATTAAATTTTACTCTCATAACTTGCGTTGCTTTTTTGTGGTGGTTTACGTAGATAAATGCTAGCATTCGAAATCTCTCCTGGCCGAATGTCACTGGCGGCCATTGTTTTGACCAGCATTCAGCAACACCTGGGGCTGTATTCCTACTCTGACCGAATCACTGTAAATTGTAGTATACAGTCTCATGAATACAATTTGGTTTACTAACGATATATAGGCAAATGCAACACAGAATGTAAATATATATATATATGGACCATCATTTGGAAAATCGTGCCAAGCCCCTGTGGGGGCCAGTATCTTGTATTGAATTTAGCACCAACAATTCATCTAAATTTACAACAAAATACACACTTAATTAACTCACCTGACAAAAACAGGCTCGGAAAAATATAACTTTTTTCTATATATTTTACATCTAGATATATTGCCCAGCCAACATATAAAACTTTGGAGACTTCTCTCACCTAAATATCCAATCAGTAGGCACCGATGCATTCACCTTCCTATTACATCTTCTGCTCAAACGGGGGAAACCCACAATCTATTTTTGATTTGGTTCTGTGGTCCCTATATAAAGTAAATGTATTGACAAAGTAATCAGCTGCTTTTTTCCATGTTGCTAATTCAAACTTAAAGAGGCTTGCCCACAGAGAGATCAGAAAAATTGGCTAATAGAAAAAGATTTTTTACATATGACAGATTGTTGGAATTGTTGAGTTTTTCATTTTATGTTCCTTATACTACGCTGAAAAGTGATATTAAAACCTCATTTTTTAAATATTATTTATTTAATCGCAACCCGCAATAAGTCCCCGCTATAAAGTGGAGTCTAATTTGATTGACACATCAAAGAAACAAGCACGTGCACAGTGCCGCACAGTGATAACTTCAAAGGCAGCGGCGATTTACAAAGAAGATTTGCCGTTATATTCCATACATTTCCCTCTCAGGTTGAGTTTTAAAACGTCTTTTAAATACATATTCTGTGATTGTTTTCAAGAAATAAAGTCGGAAAGCCTCTAATTTTGTCACATAGAAACGTGTACTGAAGTTTATTTAGTGATCGGAGATGTGCCGTTTACCGGTCCGTCTGCGGGTAAGCCTCTTTAAATGAATTTCTCTAGACATTTGATAACGTTTGTACTCCTCATAGTATGTTTACTTTTGGGTTGTTCCTTCAGATTTCTTGGAAGAGATATGTTGACATTTGGTATTATGAAAGTTCATTTATCCTCTTTCCCAGTTTATGATTAACTACACTCTGTTCAAATTTTCATTCCAACCAAACACATTTATAATTAATTATTCAAACGAGCCCATTGATCATATAACTGCTGTATATCCAACTCATTGTTTACGCAGCAAACAATCAAAATTATGTGATCAATTTTCGTTCTGTAAGTATTCACTCTGTCAAACTACAAACCAATGTAAAATTACTTATCATACATTAATTATAATCGGGCGCTTTCATCTCCCCAACAGACATTTTTTTTTATCAAGAATGATAATTGAATGCATCAATAGCGATACACAACATAAGTTTGCGTCAGGTTGGACAAACCAAGTTCTGAATTGTTCACAAGACTGTAGCCATGATTAAGTTACGAATTATAGCGATTTTGAATGCAAGTTTTCAAAGATATGAATTGCTATTTCGCATATCACATTTATTCGGGAATATCAACCATTCTGGAACGAAACACCTGAGAACAATTTATTATTGTTTTTAGCTAGAACTACATAATTTATTATCAAGAAAGGCAACTTATAAGATACTCTTCACACTTCTCCTGTCATTGAACAATGCAAAATTTGTCATTGCACAAATTGTCAAATCTAGCATCATTTAGTAATTAAGAGAATAAAAACACAACAATTTATATATACAATTAGAACAGCGAATAAAACCCTGTAAAATCACGATAAAACCAGGGCAGGAAAACCTTACTTTACCTACATACACTGTTACCAAACAGCTTTGTGCTTAGTCAAAGAAAGATTTTAAAAAGGATGTGAAACATTCGGATACAATCAAGAATTTAAGGTTTTTCACACAAAAATAGCGTTTCAATGTATATTTTGTTAAAATTTATTTTGGCCTCAAAGCTCGACCACGCCCATATTAATAATCTGGCAATGACACGGTTTCTCCTAAAAAGCATAGTGGTTGACGCGTGCGGCCGCATTAAAAATGAATAATTTTTGCGCCAGTGCCGAATATTCTGGATATTCCGGCCCTCGAACGATTTTTTTTAAATGTGGGAGAGTGGTCAAATTTAACACATTAAGGAGAAACCATCAAATAATGATTGAAATTAATGTTTATTTTTGCATTCTTGTATATACAAATGAAGTTGAAGAAAGATGCTGTTTATTTATATTATTACAAAAGTGTGCCCTGAATGATTTTGGATACAGTAACTGAGATGTCGTTTGCTTGAACATTAGAAGCTATCGATAATTTCATATAAAACTGCCTTCTCTGTCCCGAGATAAAAGCTGACAAATATGCCTTCTCTGTTCCAAACCCCGTGCTAAGAAAGAACAGAGGTAACCTACTGACACCAGCTTACAGTAATTCCGGACTAATGTTTCTAACCTAGAGTCGCAAGTAGAGTTTATAACCAAAATCGATACTATGAACCTGAAATATCAACATCATAATGACCATTTACCTGTCTGCCAATAGCACTGGGACTGTTTGTGGCTATAGATATATTCTTGGCTTTGATGTCAAAAGTATGAGTCGCACAGAGCCATTATGGTGGGAATAGGACTAATCACACCTATATACAGATTTGTTGTTTGGTGACAAGGATTTCCATTGACCTGCATTGGAATCATCGTTAAGTATATCTTTGGCAATGGTCTGTGTTGCAGCTCCATGCCCCCCCACATGTTACACAAGGGGCAGCGGTGGCAGAATGATAAAGGTGTCCCAACACTTAATCCCTAGCCCTCCACCTCTGAGTTGCGAGTTCGAACCCCGTGTGGGCCAGTTACCAGGTACTGACCGTAGGCCGGGGGCTTTTCTCCGGGTACTCTGGCTTTCATCCACTTCCAAAACCTGGCAAGTCCTTAAATGACCCTGATTGTTAATAGGACGTTAAACAAAAAAAACAAGTATATATATTACGCAATACTCGTATACAATTGTGATATATATTACATAATATCCGAATACAATAATAGTGCATATTACACAATACCCGTTTACAGTTGTATCAAAAATTATTCGCCTTGATTTAACAGGAAAATGTTTTCCTTCACAATAAAAAGGATGCTAGTGTGTAGCACAAAGTAACAGAACATTATTGCAATCGTATAAACAAGTGATCCAGACATTCCATATAATTAATCCTTTCATCTTTATTGATCTAGAGCACAAAACCGGAAAATGACACGAAGAGGCATAACAAAAGGAGAGATGTACATTTAAGCCAAACATGATTATTGTTAATTTCATTACAAAATACTAATTATTGTTTTCAAAAATTATAGTTATTTTTACACAACATCTACTACACAATATCTGTATACAATTGTTTTACAAATTACAAAATTGATAAAATGTTTACTACAATACAAACAACAGTTTATATACTGTGTCTCAAGAGAGCCCAGATTTTACACCGTTGATGAAATGATTTATCTTAGAATATTCATATCAAATAAAACAAGAGAATACATATATACTATCAAGTGCACTACAAATGGAAATGCATTCACACTGCTACAGGGATACAGAATGGAGAAAGACATGTTGTAGCATATCTTACCTTGGAATGGACATTTATGCAATATATACCAAATAAAACAATGGAATACTAGCATACTACCAAACATATATCCCTATTTACTATAAATGGAAATCATTTACCCAGAATATCAAACACTCTGGTATAAAGATTAGTGAAATTAAAGGCATATTGTTACCACCATGTGTGGTGAACGCCTTAATCCGCCAGAAAGGAAAATTAAACAACAGGTAGTAACCAGCACAATCAGACCTGAAAATTAACACTTCTTGATCAAAACCACTTCAGGGTCATTTCAGGCAAATATGAGCTGTTAGCTAGTTGTGAAACTTTTGTCGAATTTGTGAAGAAGAAAAATCTCAAGATGTCGTACTTTCAGCTGACGAATTATTTTCGACTCGTTGAAAACAGTCTTTGTAAAATGACCTAACTCGATTCGTACACGAAAAAGAAATTGTAATGAATGCTCCTTGCAAATTTGAAAACACCTCAAAAACTAAACAGAGTATATCGGACTCAGACAGTATTGCAACAATTCCAATAAGCCAACTAAACCCCATAACTGTTGATATTTTGATTAAGACTATCGCATTAGACTTAGTTGAATTGGCGGAAATTGATGTAGATGATACATAGCGAATAATACAAATAAACAAAGTGGCGTTCCCACACAAAATCAAGCAAACTGGGACAACGAAACCAAATAATAGGACGTATGTTTGTGTAATAAAACAGAGACGTCCACCATACCATTTCTCTGTAGGTGTTAGAATTATGTTTGTGATTTTTATACAGATAATGACAAATAAAGGTAAGGTAACACCAACCAATATGTATTTAATTGTAACCTTCATTCTCTCTGATCTGCTGAAAGTTCGAAGATCTCTTATCTCAGCATTTAAGCGATATGGACAGAGAAACATGAAAACAAATGCGCCTAACCATGTGAAATGATGAATTTTCCCAACCCATTCACAAACATTATTTGCTATTTCAAAATGAGACACGAAAAAGAAGCAGATTTGGGCGAGAAGTAAGAACAATATAAGGACAAGTAACAGATCGGACTTTCCATCCCGTAAAATTGGAATGACACAATACTGAACCAGACAATAAATCATACAGATTATCGATATAGACGCACATGCTGTGTTGACATAACTTCTGTAGCTGTCCATAGGGCCGTGCTGTTGATAATCCACATGATATTTCGATAAAAACGTATCGATACATAAAAAGTTGTCCCCGTTCGCAAACACAACGTCCGAAAGAGAAACAGACAGCCCTTCTAGATGAAAGTCAGAAAGTGATGCATTTTCCATCTCAACTTCGCTGTTAGATCCGTTTTCGCTATACTGTAACTTCACTGCTGGACATGGTAAATCATTGTCAACGGATATCATCTCAAGAAGATATAATGGGTCACGAAGGGTAGCATTTGTCCTACATGACAAATTATTTGTACTCGCTATGTGTTTCATAACGCTACCATCTGTGTTTCGTACCGTGAAGTTATTGAAATATTGTGCTGTCCACGACCTTTCAGATTCGAGTGTATCACCAGTGAGTACAATTCCTTTCACGTGAAGATATATATGTATGACAGAACATACTTCTTCTGTATTCCATGTTATCCCCGATATTATATCTTGATTTCCAAGAGACAGCGTATTATATTTTAGTCGCGATCCGGTACTATTCCTTAAAGCTGTCATCAAAGTGTCTATTATATTTCGCAAGCTTTGATATAACGTTCTGTCAGCTTTAGAATCTTTATTTACTTCAAACAGGAGCTCTAGTACGCAACCGTCACTTTTAAAATGTATATCAACACATTCTCCACCGGATGGTTCTGAACGGGCGGGGCAGTATAAACGACGACAGCCGATCTGATGAAATTAAAACATGATAATTATGTACAATTGCGTAAAGTTCATATAATCTGATAAATTAGATACATCTTATACTATAGATAATGAATAAAGAACTGTGTTATACAACTGTTTCTTCATGTAAGTACTCACCATTAATACAATAGATGCAACGAATACAATGCAATTCTCAAAACGAGAAACCGATAAAGCATTTTTCAGGAAAGTAAAACAAGATACCCATGTTCATATGATTATCAGTTTTAACAGTAGCGTAGGACAATGATATCCATGATATTATCCCGTTTTTAGTATAAATCCACTAAGAAATTGTTTTCCAAAACAGCAGTATAAGTCATCAACATGTAACTACTTGTCTAAAGTAACCATTTCACCCAAAAAGTATTATTTTCCTCCATTTTGGTGTTTGGTCGCTATTGTAAAAAAAATCTTACGGGGGTTTGTCTGAACGCCGAAACTTTTATTGGAGATAAATTTGCTTTGGCATTGATTACAGTCTATCCCATTAAATAGGTCTCAGTCCCAAAAGTTTAATTCGGCCAATAAGATTTTACAAAATTACCTAAAGAAGATACATTTATTCAATCATGCAACATTGTAGAGAGTGATACACCATTAGCTATCATGAAATTCGTATTAGATACTACACAAATATGTCGTCTAACATGCAAACTATATTTCTGGATCTCCCTTACCCAAAAATGACCTGTCATCAATTTTATCACAATTTTTGCTCCTTATCGGTTAGCTTGTAAGCATCATGATGGTAGTTTGACTTTTATCAGAAATATTTTCACATAAACGTCTAAATTTCTTACCTCAGTGCATAATTCAATTTCTTCGTTTTTACATTTCGTTTCTCTTCTTCGAAACACAGACGAAAAATCTATAAGGTTGCTCAGTGTGACTGCAAAACTAATTTTGTCTTGAAATAATAAGGCACACGATGTGAAATGCAAAATCTCCTGATACTTAGGACCCTCAATATCAATAAGACATTGTAAAGTTCTGAAAAAGCGGAGATGTTGTCCTTGTTGAACAACTATTGGACTGACCACGCGATTCCGACAGGTTGAGTTCCTGGCTCTTTCAGAAATGTTTGTTATTATCCTGTAGTCGAATTCCTGATAGCAGTAATTTACTGTTACATCTTTAGGTGGTATGTAGCGGTAACTACAAAGGTCACTTTGGAGTTTAGTCATCATTACGTCAAAAACAGAAAGCGATGGTATTTGGCTCTCTGGAAAGCATTCGATCTCCAAAAACCATGGTATATAATTTTGGACACCGTGACATTTGGCACAATGGTGATTTTTGAAAGTTATATTGGTGCTAGTATCAACAACTGGCAATATGTCCCGAACATCAGTGTCCGTATACAGTTCACAGGCTTGCCTGGTATCTATGTCACTATCCCATGAATCAGGACAGGACGATATCATAAACGCCCCCTGTCTTAAGAAATTCTCTTTGAAAGAAATGATTTGACATGTTGTCACTTGAAGGTATTGACGGTGTTGATCTTCTTCACTCATTTCTTTCCAATCCCCTTTAATAGCTAGAGCATCAAAACAACAGTTATCATAGTAAACACACATATGGTCACAGCTACAGTAGACATTCTTTGGACCACTATCACAAGAGTAGAATGTTTGCTTACAAATTTCAAGATGATGTAGAAAGTATTCTGTGTCTCCGCACACACACAACGTCATCGATATGCAGAAAAACCAAAAATCCGAAATCGAAATCATTATAAAAAATATGAGATTCGTTAAATGTATTCGTTGTGTTATTTCTTACAATCGAATTATTTTTCAATTCGTTATGCCCAAAGAAAGTAATGATATATGTTTAAGATATGCAGTAGTAAGTGAGACGATGTCTGTATTCCCGTATTTATATATATGGTCAATCAGAAATATTTTCAACATTTCTCGTTATTTTGCTGAAGATACCACATGCGACACACATCAAACGAGCAATTAATAATCACTAAAGACAATACACGTCACATAAACCACAAGGTGGATATCGTCGGTTTCATATTTCTTTAAAGAAAACTTACTTTTTAATATCCCTGGGCATAATAAGTCTAATAATATAAGCTAATATAAACGCCTATTCTTCTGCTTACTTGCACGTTGTTGTTCAAACCAAGACGCGGCTTTCTATGATAATAACTAAATATCATAATTGCGTAAATTATTATTGTATATATGCTATTATCTATTTTATAAATGATCAAATAACTAGCTTCCACTGACGTGGATAAAAATGGTTCGTTTCCTAAATATTCACGAAATAGATATAAAAGTCGCTAATCGGAAATATATCTAGTCCATGTGATACGGGAAAACCACATTAGTATCATATGAATAGACATAGTAGAGTCATGAAAACGGCATAAAAGTTGACATGAATGTATTTCACATACAAAAACAATTGTATAGTCAACCCTATCAACGCGAGGCAGACTGTCAGAAAAGAGGGCGGATTCATTTCACCCTGAAACAAAAGTAAATTAAAAAAATATTACCTATTTTGTAAGATTCGCATTCCTGTCCTTAACGAATAGCGTTTAATTTATATACGACTTGTTTAGAGACTAATTATTTCGGTATTCATTAAGCGTTGTATTCATCCGCTTCACGTTTGATACGATTTTCCTCCGATATTGTGAGCGAGGCTTATAGCGAAATCAAATATACTGTTTTTCAATGTCTGCAAACGAAATACGCTTTGCGACATCTAACGATAAATAATTGGTATTATCGGTAGAGTTCAGTTTATTTGTATCATAGTAAAGGTAGATAATATAGCATAAACATTTCTTCTGTAATGAACAATGCCCTTACAGTTGCTGGCGTCGACCAAACATATAGTACGTGTTTTTGGTTTGGAGGTGAAAACAGGGACAATGCTAAGCTTCCCTAGATGGGCCACAAGATCCTAAGTTTTTTCGTTAAGAATTGCCAAGCTATATTCTAATACTAGATTATCTGCCACTACTTTAAACTTAAGTCTAGAATTATATATATCCTAGGGACCAAAATAATGAAGCTCAATTTTATTTATGATTTTATTATTCCAAGTCTAAAGCTGTCCTAGTTCCCTCCAATTTGTTTTTCTTTTGGTTTTGACTTCGGGTTCAAATAATCATGTCCATCTGGAAAAAAATGTTTTGACTGTTAAGTTAAGGAAATGGTTATGCAACTGACGAAATTACTATTATTGCAGCCCTTCCAGATGATAGGTCATTTTAACTCTTACCAAATTGATTAATAATTTATCTTTAATGATTTTCACTTCGGACTCAACATACCATGACTATACTCGAACTCACAAACTTATCTTTGGGCTTTAGCTTTATTATCTTTAACATGTAATAAATACCCATGTGTGAGTTGATAGTGTAATAAGTGAAACTGATTAATATATTATCTGCCTGACCCATGTGTTTACCTGGCCAAAGTGTATTGATTTACTTATGTAATAAACGACCCTTTGGATCTGTGTGATCCTTGAGTTACCTGGCAAAAGTGTATCGATCGATTTACTTATGCAATTACCTGTTGTACCTATGTACCTATAATCAGTTGGCCAGCTATTTTCTATGAGACCATGTAATAGTTTTATGTAATAGTTTAAAGGTTAAGAATTGTAAACGACTGGTCTGTTCCAATCTATATCAGGAACACCTTATACAGTATCTGTTAAAGGCGTCAGACTATCTTTGGAGGCAGAGGAATAACAGCTATTCTCTGTCCCGGGCTTTCGCCCGGACGGGACTGACCAGTACAAATGTATGTATGTATGTATGTATACAGTTAATAAAGTATCAAAAAAGATGAAAAAATATTACTTTATTATACATGGCTAAATGTTTTTATTGTACGCCTAGATAGTAAATAGTTGTTTTATTTGGGAAATATTGATCAAGTAAGAATCAGATTATTTACGAGATGGATAAGTAATATGAATATTTTTAAAAAAATGTAAGAAATTAATTCATAACAATGTTTTAAATGAAATGTCTGCCTGTGTATTGACAAAATATCAATTTCCAAAATATCAGTTTAACCGATACCTAAGAACATTTTGAGGGATCCTTAATCGGGGTAACAGCTAAATACAATATATACACGTCATGTATAACGTGCAATACAGCGAAATTAATCCCGAAGTCTTTATTATAATTTGATAGTCATAACATCTAAGGGTGATTTTGTTCATGGTTTCAAATGCTTATGTTCATTTTTTAACAGTACAAAAGTTTTGTTACAATGAAAATCCTTAAGATGCAGCATTTCCCTTTGTGTAATATAAATTTAAAAATGCATTTCTTACATTGTGTTACTGTTATTCAGTTAAACAATTGCGTTTATTTGTGTCAGTAAAAATAACCATAATTTTATCAATTTTGTAATATTATGGAACGTTGAACCCTCCTTTGCCTCTCCCTGCAACTTCAAAGAAGTGGGGTATTTTTCAAATAAATTACTATCATCACTTACTCAGGGACTATCTTCTGGATATTACAACACTTGTTTCGGGGCCGCGATGGCCAAGTGGTTAAGGTGTCCCGACACTTTAACGCTAGCCTTCCATCTCTGGTTTTTTTTCTCTCGTATATACGAGTTTAGTTCCCGTAATAACGCGTTTATTTCTCGTATTACATGTAACAGTGTGCTCCATCATGAAACTGGAACTTATTTAGTACAACTCTACGGAATGGCAGTTGTAACCGACACAGTGAAATGTTACTCTTACAAGGGAATTAGTAACGATGATATACTGTCGTCTTTGGCGATTTCGTCTTACTGTGTTATTAGTAGATAGACACTGAAAAGGTTCTTATGACAGAACATTTGTCAAGAAGGAAAAACCACCCATATACATAGACATATCTACTTGTACTAACAGTATATAGCTACACGTTTTAAGTCTGATATTTAATTAATACATCTAGTGACGCTGTCTTCGACAGTGTAACCAGTAGCAACACAGACATGTGTGAAGACTATGAAAGGCCGTTCATGTCAAAACCTAGTACCATTTAACGCGTTAAACATAACATTTAAGATTTAACGAGTCCTTTTAATACGTAGTAGATATATGAAACAAGGTATTCGATTGTTTCTGTTATGTTAGACATTTTAACGCGTTAAAACAAAAGCTACGACTTTAAACGCGTCAAACGAACAAAATTAAACGCGTTAGAATTCCAAGAAAACATCTTGTTAAGATTTACCGCTTTAAATGTGTTTAACACGTTAAATGCTAACGCGTTAAATGTATCTCGTTTTTGACATGAACGGCCTTTTATAGAATACGATCTGGAAATGAGATTTGAGGTTGATGCATTGTATTCTATACAAAAACCCGCGCATGAAGGACACTTTCAAAAAGTAAAAAAAGTAATGTATTATATAGATTCATAGTGTGATCTATAATAGATTTAATCTCTCCCGTATGAAAACCAGTGTTGGAACTTACAACGTACTTCTATAGATACAGATAAATTTTAGACAATTCTTCAAGTGGATTTCAAACGTATCCATTGCTGTTTTGGCTAGTAAGAATTCAAATTCTTCAGCATTTATTAAACTTTTATCACTAGAAGTATTATAAGCGAAATAAATATTTGTGTGCAACAAACCTCATCATAAAAGATATAATATCAATGTAAGTCGTTACATATGTTGTAACGGCCCGTTATATTAGAACATGATTCTAACGTTATACATGTTATATACGACCCGTTGAAATAGAAAATCACAAATTGTACATGTTATATACGACCCGTTATAATAGAATATTAGTAAGATGATACTCGTCGTATTTGGCCCGTTATAATAGAAAAAAATTAAGATGTTACATGTTGTATACTGCCAGTTTTAAAAGAAAATTATGTCCTTGGTTTCGGTAGCACTTATTATTAACTAATTCACAAATACTACTCAAAACGTTTATCCAGCACTTACATGATTTTTGTCTAATTTGTATAAATTGTAGGCACGTGTTCACTTTTGTTTCTATATATTTTCTTTCTGGCGGCTCTGATTCCTTTAAATCTGTGACGTCACATGTCATAGGTCACCGAAATGAGGTCAACGACTTTGGGCTTCAGGTGTGTTTTCGAGAAAAATTGCAATAACTCTAAAACTAAAGTCGTCATAAAAGTCGCACTTTCAGGATTTTTTAGTTTCATCCTAAATTACATTTTATAAGCTTAATATAGCAAATCTTTCCGGGTACACTAGCTTATTATGTCGAACAACCTACTTAAAAGTTGTCTTCGCAACTTTTATATTATATATCACACTAGCGACTTAAATGAAGCTTCTATATCATAATATCGTTTCATTATATCAGTTAAGTTGTTATGTGACTTAATTTATGTAAATTTGGTGATTACCGAATTTCCATGTCGCGATAACGAAAAAAAAGAACTAGCAAGTTAGATAGTTCAAACCAGAAAGAATCCCGTATATACGAGAAATAATCTCGTATATACGAGAAAGAAACTCGTATATACGAGAAATAATCTCGTATATACGAGAAATAATCTCGTATATACGAGAAAGAAACTCATATATACGAGAAAGAAACTCGTATATACGAGAAATAATCTCGTATATACGAGAAAGAAACTCGTATATACGAGATTGTTTATTCATTTTTTAATGATACCAACTAAGTTTATTTTTTTCATTGGTCCTATTCGGCTTACATTCTATCTAAGCGTTCCAAGTGTAACAGAATTTTTGAAGGGCAGTGTATTTGCTATGTATATATCAAGACGAAATGGCTCTTTCAGATAATGATTAGATACGCATGAACGATGCATGTTAATAGGAAAATGCATACATATATATAAATGGAAATCCAATTACAGTCAAACCTGCTCTTCCGCCCGATGAAAAGCACTATATAATGAACCTTAAATAAGCGGTCACTTGTCTAACGCGGCAAACGGCCACAAAACTCTGCCCCGGGTCGTTGTATCGTCCTGTATAAGAGGCCATTTTGTCCGGAAGTAGACATCCGCGATGATCACATGACAAAGTATTGTAATCAAATTCATCCAAACTTTTATCTTTGTTGGTTTTCATTTCAAAATACACTGTACATGGTACATTGTTATCAATATCAATAAGTACATTATAATATAAATTGGATAATCTGCTGAAAAAGAATTAGGAAGCAGGCCGTTTTGGCCAACCTGGTTTAAGCAGCTACATGTACCTGTCTTAAGCGTCCACTATCTGTCGGTCCCTTGGGTGGCCGCTCAATACAGATTTGACTGTATATGTATATATCAGATTAACCAATGTTGAAGAATATATCAATGTCGAATTGTATATAAAATCGAAAACTTTTGTATATTTATTTTTACAAAGCGATCTGAGTAAAGTTCAAAACCGCTGTTATGAAAATAAAATGGTTCTATATTTGAATAAAACAAAATGTATCGTAATTGCCGAAAAACAGGAACTAATCATTCTCCAAAAGTGAAAATGTCTTTGCTTCTGTTATCTTAAAGTCTATCAGTGATATAGGTTTACTTCGATGTCCTCGAATATAGCATGGAAACCCTTACGGGTTCCCGTGCTATTTGCCCACCATACATCTTGCTGTCATATCGACTATAACAACATTAAAACCACTGTTCATTGCTTAAATATTGTTGTGTATGCTCTGTCACGACTACCCTCGTGCACCGTTGATTCCACTCATAAGAAATCAAGAGAGAACTACCATACGTAGTAAAGATGAGTTACAGTAAATCAAGTAATACAATACAATACAATACAATTTATTGTATTATAGTGTCACGTATCACAGTTCATGGTATATTATATAAAACTGTACTAGTTTACATCATGGAAATAATATTTATAAAAGAGTACAGTAAAATAGGTACAAGTTACGAACTGATACCCAGCCAATGTTGGCTTATGAGACACTGCTAGTGTAAAATCAAACAATTAATTGTATAATAAATTATGATACATTGTAAAAATAAGATAACCTGTTATTTAAGAAATAATCAACGATGATTCGAGTATATCCTGCAACAATACACGAGTCAAAGTTGATTATTTCTATTCTACCATGTACTGTTTAGTTCTGGGATCGACCTCTTTCTAATAGAAAAACAGCAAGGAAACCCGAGAAAACCTTGTAATTTATTTCTTGAGTATTGCATTATTTGTTGATGAAATATACAGGCAATACAGTACTACGATCAAGAGCATCTATCATATGGCATTGATTTTGAAAATTTAAAAAAAAAATGAATAAAAAAAAAGAAAAAGAAAAAGAAAAAAGGGAGGCCTCCGTAGGATTCGAACTCGCGTCGTGATAAAAATGTATTGAAAGACTAACCCAATCGCCCACTCGACTATAGTAACCTTTTATAAAACGGGTGGATATTAGATATATAAAATTGTAACAGCCGTGACTCGCGACCGTGTATTATTGGCACGAGCGTGTATTATTGGCACGAGCGTGGGATCTTGGAAAATGATACATGGTTTTAAACCAATCAAAACTGGCGTTGCATAGCAAACATGGTAGAATGATCTATAATACACTTATGAATTGCCTACGGCTAAACATTTTAAAATATTGTGGAACCAAGTAAACACTGACGGTTATCACAATTCATTAAAAAGTTCATTTTCATATTAGATCTAAAATTCATAAGACCTAGTTCAAATCCCGATGCTGCTCTAAAAAGTTGATATCTAAAATCTGAATAAAATTCACAATCTATTAAAAAGTGAGTCTCATCTTCGATTGCATTCTCATCACATAGGGTACATAGACCTTCCTGTAGCGGTGTACGAGAATACCGACCTGTTTCAATTTTTAATTTCAGGTTGCCACATCGTAGTTTTGCAATTGCCTGTCTATATTTAAAAGACATAAAAGAGGATACATAGAGTTCAGTTTTCACTAAGTATTTAAAAAGCCTGCAGGTACGTAGTTTAGTTCCGTTTACCTGTCCTGTCTCGTTCCACAGTTCTCGGTACCACGTTGTATTGTCTTCTTGAATTATAACTTGGTTTGCATGATATAAAGCGGGATGTCTATCGGGGTGTATAACTAATAGGTTGTCCAAATGACGATCTTTCAGTAGTCTTTTGGTACGCATTTCCCAACTACGGTTTACACATGAAGACCAATCAAAGAGTTTCTTAACCAGGCGGCTATCCGGCATTAACTTTAGTCTCAACCACAGCCTACAGACTTAAACCGTTTGGTTTACGAAGCACGACGAGTTCAATCCTAAGTCACCTCGCGAACCGATGTTTGAGCCGTTTTTTCCTGTCCCAAGGAAGAATCTGAAGGCGCGATTTTGTATAGTTTGTACAAATTTATACTTATTGTTCCCCCAGATCCAAGCAGCGTAGAATAATACCGGTTCCACTAACGTTTTGTATAAATGGTCAAATATTAAATACGACATGCCTCCCGCGTACTTGTATTTCGAGAATAATGCATTAAGAGCCCTTCCTGACGATTTTGCCAGTTCTTTGACAGAAAAAGATGTTCCGTGAACCAGAATCCCAAGTATTTGTAGCGGGATGTAACGTCGATATCAAGAACTCCGCATTTGAATTGGACAGTGGTTAACTTAGATGTACTTCTAAAATGAATTACTTTTGTTTTGTTTTTATTAACCGATAAACGCCACTTCCTGCACCAGTTGTTTAAACAGCTAAGCATGCGTTGTAACGAATGTTCATCATTCAGGAGCTAACAGCGCTATGTCGTCTGTGTACAAAAGTAAAGATACCATAGTGTCCTCGTATAACACACCACATTGTGAACTATTAATTTATGTAGCTAAATTATTCACGTAAATGGAAAAAGGTGTTGGGGAGATGTTACAGCCTTGTTTTACCCCCTGCTTAACGTTGAACCAGTCTGTTACGTAGTTGTTTAAACGGACGGCACAACTGACGTCACTGTATAACGATTTAATAGCGTTCAAAAACAGCCCATCAATTCCAATACTTTTCAGTTTGTACCAAAGACAGTCTCTATTAACAGTATCGAAGGCTTTCTTGGCGTCCACAAAACAAGCATAAGTAGGTAAATTAGATGATTTGCTATTATTAACAATAGTATACAAAGAGTAGATGTGATCCAGGTAGCTGCGGTGGCGGCGAAATCCGTTTTGCTCGTCGCTAGTAAGGTATTTGTCTCTAGCCACTTATTTAAGCGTTGACCTAATATATCTGTATATATTTTACATGGTACCGACAGCAGAGAAATCCCGCGGTAGCTTAAGGGGTCGGTAGCGTCTTTAGTGTCCGTTTTGGGGATAGGTTGTATGATATCAGACGACCAGTCACGTGGTATTTCACTTTTATTTAAACACAAGTTGAAAATGTTGAAGAGTATTTCAACACATGCTTCGTTGCGTAAAGTTTCCACTGGGATATTGTCGATCCCTGGGGATTTCTCGAGCTTTGCTCTAAAAAGGGCGTTTCGAACTTCTTCACGAGTGATTTGTGATTTCAATACTGACGTACCCATGGTGCGCGAAGCCGTTACGTCATCCCTATCCAACTTAGCTTGTATTGAAGATAAATGGGCGTCATCAAATGAGTCGTTTGTTGTATCACCATTATAAAGCGATTCATACTTTAATTTCCAGGAGTTTAGAACGACGTCGATATCATTTACGCTATTGCCGTTTTCATCCTTAACCTCCATAGGGATATGGGACACGCAGTCGTTAGCCATTCCAAACTTCCCTAT
Organism: Pecten maximus; assembly: GCF_902652985.1. NCBI lineage: Eukaryota > Metazoa > Mollusca > Bivalvia > Pectinida > Pectinidae > Pecten > Pecten maximus. The sequence continues at coordinate 6,860,433 of NC_047022.1, read as the reverse complement.
TTCCTTCCATAATTCTCGTGGTTGTTTATCAGTGTACAGTGAGTGCAACCGTTTTTGTTCATCGAGTTGATAGCGACGTTTTTCCTTGCGGTTTAGTCTATCAAACTTGCAACGTTCAATTGAGAATTCGGATCTAAGCTTTCGGCGCGTGTTGGGGCTTCCTTTATATTTAAGCCAGGCTCGTTCGTTTTCCCGCGTCTTGTTCCATTGCTCTTGGAGCTCTGGGTTCCAGTAAGGTTTATACAATGATTTATATTTGCCTCTATTACCAGTTGATGACTTTAAATGCTGTTCCATTTGAGAGTTAATAAAATCATTAAAATCCCTGTACGCTTCATTAACATCATTTAAATTCTGAAAGTCAAATTCGATTTTCGATATAGTTGATTGAATAACCTCAATGTAGTCACCACTTTGTAAAAAGTCTGTTGGTAACGTCGAGATATTGTAACGTTTCCTTCCTGACTGTTGATTTTTATCACTTTTCTTAACGTTTTGGTTTGCAGTCGACAATTGGAGTGTACAACTCAGGATGGAATGGTCCGGTATACTTTTATATCCGACAAGGTTAAGATTGTTCATCACTTCGGATACGAGAAGAACATAAAAATCAGTATATAACATCAATTGTTCGTGAGGAACAATAACGTAATCAACCACAGATCTCCCACGGTTTGAAACATGTGTAAAGCTGTCTTTTCCAAGGCGGCCATTCATTACACAAGTATTTGTATCCACCAGAAAGTCCAATAAACGATCGCCATAATAATTACAGCCTTCGTCTATATTGTCCCGTGGTTTCACGTGGTCAACCCCTTCTATGTAATCAGCAGAGTCTGATATTCTAGCGTTAAAATCCCCCACGATGCAAACGTTTCCGGAATTTTGATAAAAGAGTACATATTTTCATTGAGTTTATCAAAGAATATGTCACTATCTACTGGTCTGCTGGATTGATGAGGCGGCAAATAACATACACATAAAAACAAGTCTCTATCAATTCCGTTGCTCTATTTTATCCAGAGAATATCATCCGTATTGTCATCAAGTACCTGTATTCTGTATTTTACGCAAACACTCTCCTTAACGAAAACCCCGACTCCGCTACTTCCGCGTTTGGCTTTACTGTGCATATACCGGCGGTTATTTCCAATCCACTTATATCCATTTATATAGGGTTTTGATTCTTCTCTTTAAAAAGTTTCACAGACAGCAAAAACATCATAATCAAGTGCTAAAATTATTTACTTTCTGAGTTCAGAGTTATCGTTTAGTGGAAATGACAGACCTGCTATGTTCCAAAAGCCTATATTAAGGCGGCATTCTCCGTGGTCCTAACTTCTATGATGTCCATGCCGATCTCCATGTCCCCGATTGAATCGGTCACGAGCCCCTGTGTCGGATCCAGAACGCGAATCAAATCTGTGTGGCCTTGAACTGTTCCAGTTAGAACGCACACTTACGTTCTCACACGTACCCGCATTCCGATGTGGGCTTTGCGCGCGCATGTTGCGAGTACGTGTATGTGTGACCTGGTCTGTGTTGTGGATCTCTCGTCACGCGTGAATGTTGTTTCATTGTACGAGTGTGAGCGTGTGCCACGGTCTCTAGTCACCAAACGTAACGCACGATCCACTTTTAATTCGGTTCCTGTTTTGTCATTTTAGATGTAGACGTTGCTGTAACGCTTGTTATGTTTTAATGTTCTTTTTGCTTCCATAATTTGTTGTTTATTTTCTAATGTGTCAACGGTCGCGATGCAAATACCGGGGTATTTCCTCCATGTTTATTTTCCTAAAAGGCGAGTTATTGTAATCGATAATTTACATTCTGTCTACTGTAATTAGAACGTATAGGATAAGGCTAGTTTTGCATTGTTTTTATTACACAAACAGCCGTGATTAATCATTGTCTCTTGGTGCATGACTAGGTACAGATGAATTGAAAAAGCGGCATCTTTGAGCTTGCAAGAAATATCGTTTATCCATTATCGGAGAATATCGCCTACGTTATAATAAATTATACCACGTTCATTGAACCATGAATAAACCATAATATACATGTATATATTACTGTAGCGTTTACGGGGTGTCGTGCCCGGTTGATTCCGGGATAAGGCGTGTTAACAAATAACTCAATAGAGCACGAGCTGCTTTCCTAGCAGCTGACAACACTCTCTCAATTTATAATACTTAATTAGTAATATATACAATGCTTATATGATTCGTTTATATACAACGCATGCGTCTAGCCTGACGCATGAGCCCTAACAACATATATAGAGAGTATGCTTTATGGCTTGTGCGTTTTTTTCCGCACGGTAGTAGTGTGTACCCTAACAGTAACCGGCCTCAGACCACAATTAATTTCCCTCTTTGTTCTACCAAAGAAAAATCGAAATTAAAATATTTCAGAAGTTTGCAAAAAATCTGGCTTTCACATCACGTGTGGAACTATTCAAGCTGAACATACAGTGAGCTGGAAAGTACCCCATGACCGGCATTTAACAAAGTTATTTATATTTAAGTGTAACCACCCTACTGTATTGTAGGAAAATCCGGAAAATCACAAAATATTACTACTCAAGCCTTATAACTCCCCGTGTCCTGCCTCACAAACAAACATGGAAATGGTGTCAAAACAAAATTCTGCCACTAGATTAAATATTGCTCTATAATTCTATGCTAACATTATGTCCATATCTGTAACAGCTAAGTCAGGAAAAAATATTTAGCAACAGTCCTGAAATTTCAATATGTACTACATTCGTGTACAACGACCCGGAAGTATAATTGTGGTCTGAGGCCAACTTCGCACGAGCAGGTCGTACTAATTGCCCCTGAGACAACTGTGTAACTGCGCACCGCGTCCTGTGTACGCTGGTGTTAGGCAGCCAAGACCCCTACGACTACTGCGCAGTATACACACACGTGTATAACCTACTACACGTACGTCTTGTGTACGCTCATGCGCCACTCGCCAAACCCAGCACAGGTCGAAAAGGGCGACGAACGAGCCAAGACTGATACTAGCACGTATCACTCCAAGCCTCCGCTGTTAGTAGTGCCAACCGGTCGTATGGAACACGTCTTCAGAACTGGGCCTTGAATGATTGATTGATTGATTGATTGATTGATGGGGCTTAACGTCCGTGTTCCGGTTATAACCGAGCCTAGGACACGGGCCTTGAATGATAATTTTCTCGGCCTTTTATACCCTGTCAGGACAGGAAGTCTCGCTCTGAACGAGAAACCTCGTTCTAATTAATCCCAATCCTGGTACACAGAGCGTTTAAAACAGTAGGGTACACAAATCACAGTAATTCGAGCTCCGAATTGATATTGACAAACACGGAAGTATTTACAGTTCAACAATAAAGGTAAGGCTATCTGAGCCTTCTAAGTTGTATATAAATTTGATTCGCTACACTACATGTGTACATGATAATAACAGAAAAGTGAAAATCTAGTAAAAAAAAGTTCAAAACATGATTTATTGATAAATACAAATATAGAAAAGTTACAGAGATAATACAAAATTACAACTAAGTGGTGGACACGATCAACACTGTCAACTACTGATCTTTAAACAGCATTTAATAATCCAACAGAATTCATTCAGCTCTCCTTCACATGTCGCTTTTTCACTTATCGTTAAAAATAAATATATGAAAAAACATACAATTCACAACTATTCCTATTACCCCAGAACAGTGCAATACATTTAAGATAGACAACGATAATTTCCTTTCAAATAAAAAACTAGTAAAGCTTTCATAACTTAACAATATACATCGCCGACTCATTTTTAAATCAATGAAAACTACCAAGACGTTCAATAACAACAGACATGATGATACAATATTTGTCTGGTTTATACAAAGTGATATATGTGTTCTATAACGGTAAAGTGACGCGTCGATCAGTAAAATAATAACATGAATTAAAATATATGTACGCTATGTATACACGATTATTTCAGTGTTTACTACGGTAAATTGACAACCAATCGGCCACAGCATACGTGATATAAAAATGAATTGGCTAGACGATCAGCAAAATGCAAGTGATATCAAACATGTGTCGGGTATTTACATACTGCCGTTTATGTGTTACGATACGGTAAATTGACAGGACAATCAGTAAAAATGGACGTGATATAAAGTATGTGTCGGGTATTTACGTATTTCCGCTTAAGTGTAATAATTATGTGTCTTGTATTTTGAACTGTTCTCCATGTTTAATATTACGGTAAATTGCCAATAAAACCAGTAGCAATGAAAATCAATTGGAAAAGGGACTCATTGTTACAGATTATGTTGTGCATCTGATTGATTCCACGACAAAGTGATAGAATTTCAATTATGAAGCATAAAATGGGCATTTTGTCGATTCTAAACAAACTTTTTCTTGAAAAGACACGTTAAAATCTAATACACATTTTTATTCATCTGGATTGGAATCTTCCATTCAAGGTCACCACATCTAAATATGTTTCATGTAAATCAAGGCAGCCTGAACATTATATGCTGTGCGTTTCGTAGACGACAGTGTAACCTTACTGCATGGACGTCTGGCATCATTGATTTTACTGTTTACATATATATAAGTTAGAGCCTGAATGATGAGGCTATGTGTCAGCGGGTGCAAGGATTCTTCTTTTAAAAACTAACCTGTAAATTATTTACATTGTTAAAGGTAGGTGCTTTGATCATAATGGTTATCAGTACCACAGTTTATAACAGTAATGATATCATTCGTTATACTATACCGTTATAGTCTTCTGATATTGACGATATATGAATTTATTGACCTGAGAAAAGTGTGAAAAACATCATTATTTAAAATAATCGATCGTTCCTATAGGTACCAAGGGGATGACAGATATTTCCATAGGAAAGTATGATGTTTTGCTATAAATTGTCAAGAGCTTTCGGATTTTGATATTTTCATGGAGTTTTGATTCAGGTACACGGCACTGTTTGTTAGTACATTTACAGTTTGTGTCTTTCAAACGATCCATATTTACTTCTTTTTCATACACCAAAGGGAAATTAATCTAAGCACTAATGAAATCTCAAGGACTGTAAGGACATCTCCCTCCTCTTTCACGACTCATTGTGATTTTCTCAGTAAATATCTAAGTGTATACCTGTGACTGTGTCAAGTTGTAAATATGTTACAGAGAATAAATCTATTAGTTTACATTATTGTATATAACAATGGCAGATTTTCGTTTCAGGGCAGTATTTAACAAGCAAACAGAATACGGTCGAATCGTCACCCCTTTAAAGTTTTATAATGATAGATATTTTCTCAAAAGTTCATCCCGGTATAATTCAAGATAAGAACTGATTAAATAAGTTTCTTTGTTATAAATTGGAAATTGACTAATTATTGTAAATTTCGCTCTTCATCTGAATGATTTAATTACAAATTGGGAGACTTCGATTATAACGGGGAAAAAAAAAAAAAAAAAAAAAGCCATACATGTTATAGACATATATTTCATAAAGAGAAACGTGTAAATCAATCCAAGACATATGAACACATCAGTCATTCAAACAATTTTGTTTATTTAAATGTGATATATTAAAATTACATTGTACAAGTATATAGTTCCAAAGTATAAAACAAAGATTAATATTGGGTATAAATGATTTTAACCATAATGAAATATTGATATTCTGAAACAGAACTGTTAATATACATTAATATATATATAAATCGTACTGCTTATACATAATGAATAAAAGACAATTTCGGCATATTCAATAGTACATTTGAAATACTGATATGCTTATATATAATAAGATATA